>NC_135855.1:2677500-2977500 GCF_031162955.1 Sander vitreus | reverse complement strand
TTCAAAAGCTTGACAGACTGGTGACTGGAGGTGCAGCTGTTGGTGTACAGGGAGAAACATGGTGTAACCATAGACTGTTAATATACAGTCTATGGGTGTAACCTATTCTTTACCACCCATATTATTAGGCCATTTCAAGTTGGCTAAATTGCAGTTTCACTCCATGGCTAATTTAATGTAATATGTTTTCCAATGTTTTATTTTGAAGGTTTGATTCTACTATCTGTGTCTCAATTGACTCAATTGAGCAAGGTGTGAAACGGGAACAGTGTGACTAGATCTGGAAGCACAGAGGAGTACAATCAGTCAGTTCACTTTCCAAAGCCCCTCTCCAAACTCCAGCATTACATAGCCTTTAATATTTTTTCAATGAAGAAATAACCATGTAATGTAATTATCATTGACCTAATAGTTCTTCATCATTAGGTTTTGCTATTACATTTTATATCCCCCTAAAAAGGCTTGTTCCATTGAAGCATTGTTCAGTTTAGGATACTGCATAAGTTATGTTAAATATGTGCTCCTTTAGTGCCTGGGCACTTTAGGATCCCTGTCAACCTGTCTCTGGGTCTATTCACAGAGGAAGATTTTAACGGTTATCTCCAAAAGCCTTAACAGTCTGTGCATGATGTATATTTTATTTCTAGTGTGGCATTGATATCAGACAGCGTTAGAACTGTACTACTTCAATAGCATAGGCAGCTGGCACTCTTGCAGGTTTCAAATGTTACCACAAACCACAGCTTCATCTTGAGGAGGCTTTGAACTTTGAAGACATTTTTTTTTATTGATAACTGCTTCCGAAAAACAAACTGCTTCTGAAGTCCCTTGGGTGAAGTGTGAATTCCCTAAAACAGTTTTAGGTTGGCAGCTGCAAAGCTAAGCATGGAGATATTTAAACTGAAAAGCTAAGGAAGAGAATTGAAACTTTCCATCATCTTCATATTATTGTTCCCTTTCATGAAAATAAAATCACAAACACAAGTCATATTAAGATCATCACTGGGACTGCTAAAACACGGCACATTGTGCCTGACATTTCCTGTTACTATCAGTCTTGTATAAGGTACTTGAAAGCAATACTTGAGTAAAAGTACAAGTAGGCCTATCGTACCAGAAAATGACTTTGGTAGTTAAGTTATAGTCTCCTTTTAGAATATTACTTGAGTAAAAGTTTTAAATTATTTAATATGTACTGTATTTAAGTATCAAAAGTAATTTTCTGATATTAAATGTACTTAAGTATTAGAAAAAAAAATAAAAGTAAAAGTAAAAATGTGATTATGAACTCTATAGCCAAAGGTGTGTAACGTTATCTTCATCACCACTGTCGTCAGGGTGGTCATCGTCTGTTACCATGGCGGCAGAGCCTGCGCCAGGTGCTTCCATGACACTATCAGTCATTATGCTTCCTCCTCCTCTTCTACTTTAGTTTTGGCCTGTGGTTGTTTTTTGTTTGCCTCTTGGCAACAAACAGGCATCAGGTCACCAACTGGAATGGAGTGTGCAGTATCTTGGCAATTTAGGAGCAATGATTCACCAAACCTGCTTTTTTCCAGTGTAACAAATTACTTGTGATTTTATTTTGTAGTAATGAGTTACTAAGATGCTCAGGGGGAAATAGAGCAGAGTAAAAGTATACATTTTATTTAGAAACTGTAGTGGAGTAAAAGTAAAAGTTTCCGGAAATATAAATAACGAAGTAAAGTACACATACGTGAAAATTCTACTTAAGTACAGTAGCAAAGTATTTGTACCTTGTTACATTACAACACTGGTTACTATATACTCTGAACTTGTGATAGACTCTAAACTAGAAAAACTTAACTGAACTTTTTATGGCTACACAGTCTTCCAGCACATAATACAGTTGACTTTATGGCTCTGCTGTCCCGAGTGGAACCACAATAAGTTGAAGTCTGGCTTTGTTGCTGAGATATGAGCCAACAAGGTCTCTTGAAGTGAACCAAACACTCAAGGACACTGAAGGTTGAGAACCTTGTGTAAGACCTATACACGTGTGTTGGTGCATGTGCTAATACTCTTTGTGTCCACTGTATCGTGTTTGTATTTTGTCCAAAAGATGGATAAGTCTTTCTTTTGTGTGGGCGCATGTTTTCTCGCTAATGATTTGTCCCAGAAATAAAGTTTGAATGAACGTGACTATGAATTGTGTTTAAATTCTGCTTTGCGCAAAAATATCAGTGACACACATGCAGCTGCAGGTGTTAAGAGCAGGTTAATGTTTAAACCCACAGCATTAACTAATGCCATTGTTCGTGCTCAACCGACAATTCAAAGCACATTTCCCACTAGAAAACTCAAGATTCAACCCCTAGACTTGTATCTTCTCCGAAACTAAAGAAAGAAAGAGGGGGGGGGGGGGGAAAGAGTGGGAGTGGAGGGGGAGGAAATGGCTAGATTCAGCTCCTGGCTCCTCTCTTCTGTTCAACTGTCTACGTGAGTGGTTCAGTGTGTGTGTGTGTGTGTGTGTGTGTGTGTGTGTGTGTGTGTGTGTGTGTGTGTCTGGAGCAGGATTTGTCAGTTGAATTGCGTAGGCTTGGGTAATAAAGGGCCCACTGTCTCGGTGTTGACAGGTGTGCTTGGAATCACAAACACACACACACACACACACACACACACACACACACACACACACACACACACACACACACACACACACACACACAATGACAATGACAATAACTTTGGTCAGAGATGAAAGTGAAACATTTGTGACTTAAAATATCTGCCATGAGATGTGTACGGACAGAGAGAGAGTGAGAGTGAAAGAGGTTGACGACAGAACAGAGAAAATAGAGACAAGATGACAAGCAGCAGCTTGAGACACAGATTCTGAGAGTCGGCTGGCAATATCAAGCCTGCACAAGTTAGCTATCCTATCATCCATCTCCGTGTAAATAAAACGCATAGCAGACTTTGTGGGTGACTGAGGTCCTTCCTAATAGATGAACTATTCGGCCTGCCATTAACAGGGTAAGGTGCAGCAGAGCAGAAAATGTCTGTGCACGTAATGTCGTATACTACTGTATATTGGCCCTGATTGTATAATCCCATCTCCTGTCGAAAGCTATAAATATGGCCAAAATAGCCTCTGACTGTCTGAACTTGAAGACAAATGCTTTTGTGGTCTATCATGTGACACGGCAGAGTATGGGCCTGACAGCTAATAAAACAGCACTTAGTGATTCAGTCACTCAGTAATCAATTGAACATCCTGCAATTATGGTTACCCACCAACAACCATTAAAGGATAATATCCAAAAGCAAATTTTCTTAAATCCACCATGCTCACATGTGTTATTTTGCGACAAATATTACATGCTGTGAAAGCAAGCTTCTGTCTGTGAATGTGCCTTTTCACGGCGCACTATGAAGGAAAGCACACACCTTCCTAGAGTGAGACACTGCCAACGGTATTAACAATGATGCATTGTGTGCTGGGAAAACACGTTGGTGTTACTGCACTTGTAAGGACCAGTACTGGCAACTACAACACACTACGATACATGCAAAGCCTTAATATGTATTTATTTACCAAAATCTAATCCTGTTCCAAATCAGAATTTTGACCTTAACCTATACTCTCACTTTAAAGTAAATGTAATGTATTCTCAAACCCTTAATTCCAAACCCCAAATATGTCAATTTCAGTCTAACAGAGGACAGTGCTTCCATGATGGAGCATGCTCACAGGAGCCCTTTCTTGTTAAATTCACCAACAATAGTCAGAGCCTTTTGGGGTCTCAGGGCTACACCCTCTCTCTCTCGCTTGTTTGACTTTACAGCAGTGTCATAAAGGCAAAAAGGCCAGCATTCCCTATGACAACAACAGCTTTTCAGGGGTTTAAATCAGCTCTACACCTGTCCCAAGTTCAGACATCCGTCTTTGGAGTTTTGTGTCAAAGTACATTTTGCGCATTGCACTTTGATTAGTTGCAATGAACGTCAGTCAAAAGTTAACACAGTGTTTTTAATCACTTTCTTTTCTTGTGTGTCTGGGTCGCTGTGGTAGGAGCATACACTGTTGCATGCGGGAAGTAAAGCCGCAGTCATCTGAAAGCATAAAGGACCAATTCTAAGAGCTAAATGTTCCTAATCTGAGTTCATACAAAGATATACAGACATAAATAATCACATGAAAAGCTTTTAAAAAAAATCATGCATTAAAGGTCCCATGGCATGGAAATTTCACTTGATAAGGTGTTTTAACATTAATATGAGTTCCCCCAGCCTGCCTATGGTCCCCAGTGGCTAGAAATGGTGATAGATGTAAACCGAGCCCTGGGTATCCTGCTCTGCCTTTGAGAAAATGAAAGCTCATATGGGCCGATCTGGAATCTCCCTTTTACCTCCCCTTTCTCTGCTTTGCCCGCCCAGAAAATTTGGCCCACCCATGAGAAAGAGAGAGACAGCATGGCTTGAAAACAAGCGAAGCATGGCAGTTGGTCAAGGCCACACCCCCACCCTCCACCTTGCCCCCCTCTCCTCCTCAATAGCATTTAAAGTTACAGACACAGAAATGGCACGTCTTAAGTAAAGCTCATTGTGGGACTGGCTCTAGTGGTTCAGATACAGTATTAGGGGACCACTAAGGCCTATATAAAAGAGACTTCAGATACAGTATTAGGGGACCACTGAGGCCTATATAAAAGAGACTTCAGATACAGTATTAGGGGACCACCAAGGTCTATATAAAAGCATCCATAAAGCAGCATGTCATAGGACCTTTAAAATATCCTTATATATGCACCAAAAAAGAATTACAGTAGCAACAGTAATAACAAACAGTGTATACTTACATACAGTCTTTTGAGGCTTGATGGAGTATTAATAACAGACAGTACATGAAGCCACAGGACAGCTATGTTCTGTCGGGTGAAAGTGACTCGCTAAAGGGCTGATGAATAAAAAGAACTCCAAAAGTGTACAAAAGAGGAACAACAGCTTACAGAGTTACAGTTCTCTGAGGCCCCTCAGGTGTCTTTGTGTCTCTATTTATAAGTGCTGTTTACCAGATTTGGCACGTGAGAGGGGCTCAGGATGTCAGGACATCTTTGCCTGACATTGTTTTTTTTTGTTGGTGTTTTTTTTAAGATTATTTTTTGGGCTTTTCCGCCTTTAATCCACAGGACAGCTAGGTAAGAAAGGGGAGAGAGGGGGAAGACATGCAGGAAATCGTCACAGGTCGGACTCGAATCCTGGACCTCTGCGTCAACGCATAAACCTCCAAGTATATGTGCGCCTGCGGCCTGCTCTACCCACTGACCCAACCCGGCCACGACATTTTTGTCACTTTGTCCGATGTCTTTGTCGATTATTTCTGCGCTTTTTTTTCACTTTTTTCCATTTTTTTTTTTTTAAATGCTATAAAATTGAATAAAACACCCAAATTCAATTAAGTAGTCAACCGATCATTTATTTGACTTGTGAAGAGCGTTGTATGGAACCATCCACGTTATTTGTTTTGACAATTTGGTTGACAAGAAACCCAAATTTTGGATATAGAAACTTTTTGAAAATGGGTCATATTTGACCTGAAGACAACAGGAGGGTTGATTCAATACATACATTTGTTTGACAAAGAAGCTCTGTGCAAACAGTAATATATGTAGGCTATATTCATTAATAAACAAAACAACAAAAACATGCATCCTGAAAAAAAGGGCACTTTCTCTCGAGGATGAAAAAGGGCAGGTGATCAAACCTCTTTCGGTGTCTATGTGTGCACGTGTCTGCTTGGAAGCAAAGAAAGCCTGGATGGATTTCAATCTGATAAAATAAATATTTCACTTTGAAAACCATCTATCAGAATGTACGCGTTTTGGAATTCTCCAGTTGGGCAATTTCAAAAACTTTGACTATTGACTGTGACATTACTACTTGTACTTGTACAAGAGCTTGTTGACAATTATCAACAGTCTTACCCCCAGCTTTAAAGTGCTCATATTATGCTTTTTGGCTTTTTCCTTTTCCTTTATAGTGTTATATATTTTTTGTGCATGTTATAGGTTTACAAAGTGAAAAAAGCCCAAAGTCCCCCCCCAAAGGGACTTACCCTCTCCAACAGAAAACACTGTTCACAAACTGCTCCAAACAGCTCTATTGTAGTCCAGCCTTTACTTCAGAGACAAACGTGGTCACTTTGGAACACACGTTATAATGCTCGCCTAGCTGCTAGCATGGCACGCCCTCATACTCTGCTTCTGACTGGCTAGTAGTCCTTACCTAGGTACTGTCAGGGCACGCCCTCATACTCTGCTTCTGACTGGCTAGTAGTCCTTACCTAGCTACTGTCAGGGCACGCCCTCATACTCTGCTTCTGACTGGCTAGTAGTCCTTACCTAGCTACTGTCAGGGCACGCCCTCATACTCTGCTTCTGACTGGCTAGTAGTCCTTACCTAGGTACTGTCAGGGCACGCCCTCATACTCTGCTTCTGACTGGATAGTAGTACTTACCTAGGTACTGTCAGGGCACGTCCTCATACTCTGCTTCTGACTGGCTAGTAGTCCTTACCTAGGTACTGTCAGGGCACGTCCTCATACTCTGCTTCTGACTGGCTAGTAGTCCTTACCTAGGTACTGTCAGGGCACGTCCCTCATACTCTGCTTCTGACTGGCTAGTAGTCCTTACCTAGCTACTGAGCATGTGCGACTCCCAACAAAGATGGAACAGCAGTAAGATGCCTCACTCTGTAGCTAAAACAGAGAGCTCAACACACAGGGTGAAAAGAGGAGCTGCAGCAATGTGCAGTACAACAAAAATATGGTGTTTTTTGAAAATTAAACCATGTAAACCTATTCTGATATAACCTCTAAATACAATTATGAACCTGAAAATGAGCATAATATGAGCACTTTAAGCACAATTTAGCACAATAACCTGGTTTCTGATTTAGAAGCACCTCGGCTGAGGTTCCAAGCGAGCTGAGGCGATTCTAGAAAGGGGAATTAAAACACTGCAGACCACTGATTGGTCAGAAAGAGTTTTTTTGTCCATTTGAAAATTAAAGTAAATGGCAAGTTTAAAAAAAAGTATATAATTATGGAACAAAACTACATCACCTTCTGCGCCACGTGTGTAACCGGAAGCAAAGTAAAAACATATAGTGATTTTAACCATTTTTTCTAAACTTATTCTAAATATATTTCAAATTATCCTTTTTTTTATTACAAAACCATTTCCAAACAGGGGAATTCAAACCTTGTGAATTCAGATAGATAGAGATAGATAGATACATTTGTTAAATTTCAAATTATTTAGATGCGTACAATTGAAATTAGTATGGCCTTTCTTGGCTTCCATAGACAGTATGTTTGTCCAAGGGGTGGTACAAGCCTTTCTTTCCCCCTTCTGGCAGAAATGCAAACATTACTGTGAACATCAACCTCATAGTTTACAGTAGTTCCACCTATGAAGTATAGAACTTCCTTAACATTATTTCTGACATCTCTTTCTACAGCACGGTTCTGTATTCTGTATTAACACTCCAGTTTTCCACCTGGTTTGATGAAAAAGATACCAAAATGTGCTGAAATTCATCTCTGCACAGTGTTCGGGGCTATTCTGGTAACAAGATATTTTAAATGAGGTTATGTATATATATTTTTAAAGAAATTTAAAATGTATGTATGAGAATTTGTGCCAAAAGTGATTTTTTTGTTTCAACATGATTATCTCTCATCCCTGTTTATTATGTCTCTTTGTCTGGAATATAGACAAGAAAATCTGAAGGCTATGTGGGCTACACACACACACACACACACACACACACACACACACACACACACACACACACACACACACACACACACACACACACACACACACACACACACACACACACACACACACAGGCCTGCCTTTATGCATTATTAAAAGATTGTTAAACCAACATCACACACAAGAAATAAACCACACACATGTGTCCTCATCTACAGGGTTTTGTCACCATGGTGACAACTGTGTGTCCTACTAGAGACCAGCTGGTGGACCCCTGACTGTGATGCTGTCATGGGAGTGATGTGTGTGTGTGCGTGTGTGTGTGTGTGTGTGTGTGTGTGTGTGTGTGTGTGCGTGTGTGTGTGTTCTTGTTTAACTATATTTGTGGGGTCCAAAAACCGTGAATACAGTATACTTGTGGGGTCTGGACAGTTTTGCCAAAATGCTGGACCCCACAACTTTAAAGGTCTGTTTGAGGGTTAAGACTTGGTTTTAGGATTAGGGTTAGAATTAGGTTATGGTTAGGGTGAGGGTAAGGGTTAAGGTTAGACATTTAGTTGTGATGGTTAAGGTTAGGGTAAGGGGCTAGGGAATGCATTATGTCAATGACGGGTCCCCACAAAGATAGTGAAACGCACTGTGTGTGTGTGTGTGCGTGCGTGTGTGTGTGTGTGTGTGTGTGTGTGTGTGTGTGTGTGTGTGTGTGTGTGTGTGTGTGTGTGTGAGAGAGACACAACAAAGAGAGAACACTCAGTGCTGCATGGAGAACTATTAATTAAGCTGTCTGGTTTCCACACGATAAGCTTGGACACACACATGAGAAGAAGAGAGGAAGCAACGGACATTAGCATAACTATTGATCTTTGTATTGATTGAGCGTGGCAAATGAGTATTTATTTGCTGATTCATTTTAGTATCTGATTGTGGTGGGAGTAGTGTTGACACTCCAGACAGCGTAGGCCACCATCTGTTTCCCCCACTCGTCCACAGAAACGTAAGCAGCATGCAGGGACATGTCTGGCTGTCTGGTTGGCACAAGCACAGCTATGTGTTTGTCTCATTTAACATGATTATAGAGTTTCTACTACCAAAACATCCAGGCCCTCTTTCCCATCATTCCACACTAACTTACTCACTCTCTCTCTCCATTCTAAGCCCACCTCTGCACTCTGCTCTCAGCTCCACCTCCCATTCAGCTAGAATAGGATTGTTTGTCCATGGAAACCTATATATTACATCAAAGTCTACGTCAACTCAGTTTTCAGGTCATAGCCTACAGCAGTGATTCCCAACATCTGCAGTTGTCAGGGGGTACGTGCGTGTAAATCTTTGTAGAGTTAGCTCAACTGATTTGAAAAAGCAAGCACAGAATATAATAGAATGCCTTTTATTGTCACTATAACATGTACAATGAGATTCAAAGCAACTCCTTTTCCAGTGCCAACATGTACATACATGGAATAAAATAAGTAGTGCAAAAAAAGGGGGGTATGGTGCACAGTTCTGAGACGCTATATACATACATATATATATAAAAAATATAAATGGGACTTTGCCTGGAGTGATTATCCACATAAAAGGGCTGAACACAGTGTTTTCCCTAGGTTTGTGGAAGACATATGAGCACGTATTTGGCAGAGGGTTTACGGGTCCTCCCTCAAGAAAATGCTACATTTAAAAAAAAAAAAAACTTACTTAAAAATTACCACATCTGTCTAAATGTTGGAAAAGCTAGCGCAGATAATAAATAAATAACACTCTAAAAGCTTAAAGACAAAACCTTCTAAAGAGTTCCACTGGGGACTCACTACAATCATCTGATCTGAGAAAAGCCATTGAGTTAGTTTGATGCTCACATTGATTTTACATTCATTCAGCTTAGGTGGTGCCCAAAACGGCTTGGTAGGGAAAACCCTGAACTTGCTACTTTCCATTCGAAAGTTAATTGTAATTGTAACTTTATTTATTTGAACAGAGACAGTGCACAAAAAACATTAAAGGGGTGGTTCAGAATTTTGGACATAGGACCTCATTTCCAAGTTAGCCAGTGTGTTATTTATCAGTGGAGACAGTTTTCAACACTTTTCATCCAGTCCTTCCAGTTGCAGAGTTCGCTGATGCTAGGCTAGCGCAAGTCAACAGTATCTGCTAGCCTGCCACTAAAACCAGTCTTACCCACTCCACAGTACACAGGCAAATAAATTATAACGCCAGAATATCGATATAAATGTCTGTGTTGATAGAATCATTTTAGGAATAAAATTACCTTTGCATCACAATGATCGCATTACATTTTGAGGGACTAGTTTCTCAGCAGCGGCAGTAGTAGTACTGCGCCGAAAAGTAAACAGAGAAGCGCACTACAGTCGGGACACCTAGTAGTAGGCTAGTACATTGGTATTGAAGCATTGGATTGGAAACTAGGCAACATGGCATTTCAGTGTGCATTTAGAAATTGTAAAAATAAACCAAACAGCCAAAACCACAAGGTTTCCACAAATTTCCATTTGGAGATCCAGAAAGGAACCAACTGTGGCTTCTTGCTGCTGGCTTGGACATCAAGACACACAGATAAACTTGCGTGATTGTCATGGAAACTAGCCTAGGTAATATCAGTCCGCCGCTGCTGTAACCTATGCTACCAACTACAGGGAACAAAGTATAACTATTGCAATACGATGCAAGGGTAGTTTTATTTCTAACATTATTCTATCAACAGACATTTATATCGATATTCTTATAATTTATCACATATAATAATAATAATAATTCACAATTCGTTATAATTTATTTGCCTGTGTACTGTGGAGTGGGTAAGACTGGTTTTAGTGGTAGGCTAGCAGATACTGTTGACTTGCGCTAGCCTAGCACCAGCGAACTCTAAAACTGGAAGGACTGGATGAAAAGTGTTGAAAACGGTCTCTCTCCACTGATAAATAGCTAACTTGGAAATGAAGTCCTACGTCCAACATTCTGAACCACCCCTTTAACAGACGTCTTGTGCCAGGTTGTAGCAAATTGTTAGTTTCCGCCTGTAGTCCCTGGGCAGGTAGATGGCACAATAAAATATAGACAAAGTATTTACAGTATACAATACAGATACATAAAGTCGTAAAAATCTAGACATTATTGTGATGAGATAGTATAAAGACAGTACCGTTCACGTATACAGGCAGGGGCCATCTTAGGAAAACAGTCACGACTTGAGCTATTTTACTGGTTAATGTGTTCGACTGATCGTGACTGTTTTCCCAAGATGGCGCCCGCATGTATACGTGAATGGTATTGTCTTTCTAAACTATCTTTTTAATAAACTGTCTGTACACTTACAAAGTTCTCAATGCTTCGGTTTACATGTAGGGACCCTCATTATGCTGCCGTGGAAGTGTGGTGCTATTTTGAGCCTTGTTAGTGGTATAGAAATAGCGATTTGTTTTTACTTTACCCGTGCCCCGATGACTAGCGTTATAAGCTAAGTAACGGTTAGCGCTAAAACTGGTCACATTCGATTAGCATGAAAACATATCCCAGAGAACAGTCGACTCGGTACACATATGTTATTAACCCCTAGGTTCATTTTTTGTTCATTTAGCGCCAGATTTGTCCTTTAAACACCAGCGGAGGGGATAAAGAGGGTTGAACAACAACGTTTCCATTCAAATCAACACAACATGACTTATTTTTATTTGAAGCATGGTAGCCTTTATTAGACAGTACATGGCAAAGAGCTCCGAGCGGTATCAATCTTTAAATGGGATCTTGGCAATAAAGAAAATAAGCATGTTTTCCCAAAATATCAAACTTTCAGTAACACTTTACTTTAAGGTATCTACATAAGAGTGACATGACACAGTCATGACACATGAACCCTAATCCTAACTCTAACCCTAACTTGTCATGACAAAAAACAAATGATACTTAATGACAGAAGCGTTATGTCATGAACGTTTATGACTTGTTTATGTTTAGTGTCATGTCACTCTTACGTAGATACCTTCAAGTAAAGTGTAACCAAACTTTCTTTGACGTTGACATTACAGTAAATAAAACAGTACATTTTCTTTTAAAAATGATTAAACTGGAACATCCCAGCATACCTACAGTAAATGGATAAACATGAGTAGATGAGGGAATACACAGAGTACATAACCGGGTTTCACTTGCCAAACTACTTTGCCAAACTTGTCTTCTCCAATGTTCGTGGGTTACAATACATATACGCAAAATAAATACACCTGTGGAAACATAACAAAAAGTGTGTGGCCTTCACAAGAATGATCTCTTCATATCTATTTAAATATTTCTACAATGCTCGTCATTCCATCTCTCCTTACCACATCACAATTCTTTATTAGATGACATTTCACCATATACGTTAATGGACTACGTCATTTCTTTTTTTTTACTTCTATGTTAGTGTTTATTCTGCGTCATTGGATGGACTTTATAGAGAATGCCTATAAAGTACTGGTATAAAAAGGAATATATGCCATGTGTTTTTTTAGCTTTATAAAAAAAAGGCTTAGTAGCATTGTTCAAAACACTAGTTCCTGCCATTTTAAAACCTAGTTCCCTTGGGCTTCGTGTCCTCCCTAAACATGATGTGTACTGTCAGATAACAGATCAAATATGTCATTTTCCATTTAACTTTAAACCTTCACTAATATTGTTGTTTTTGTGGGCGATTGCTTGATGCAATCATGTTTTCTCTTTTGTTAATCAAAAACATACATACATACATATTGGGAAAAAAAGGGATAAGAGGTTAAATAGAAAATATCCAGTATTTCAGAAACAAAGTAGACATGCACACAGGAGTTTGTGAAAACACAATAGAAAATGCAACATGATAGATGATGTAATGAAAGGGGAATGCAACTTAAAGTAAAGTATAGTGTTAAAAATCCTCTTTATTTACATACATGTAACTTTACATTTGACTTGAACTATACCAAGACTTTACTGTACACCCCACCGGAAAGCAGCAGTGTGAAATAATGTGATGTAATTTCAAAATGAGCCCCATCCATTATAAAACCCGCTGTACTGGAGCGCCCTCTAGCGACATTTCCGCATTATGAAGAGAGAGAGAGAGAGAGAGAGAGAGAGAGAGAGAGAGAGAGAGAGAGAGAGAGAGTGGGGGGGGGGGTTTGGGAAAGCAAGTAGAGGAAACTAATTAAGAAAGGAGCAATAAAGTAGCGCTTTATAAATACGCCGGAACATTAGAGCCGCACAATATATCACTTTTTTATCGCGATGTCACCTGGCGCAATAAACACATCGGGAAAGGCTGCAACATATCGCGAAAGACTCTTCTTTTAGTGGTGCCTTTTATATTCAATTCAATTTGTTAGATGGAATTTGTTGTTTTTTAGCAGAATACTGAACGCAGCAGAAATTCTGAACTGAGTCCACTTTAATATCTGTTTCTTGAAAAATATTCGACAACGTTATCACATGTTTTCCTCATATCGTGCGGCCCTACTGAACATACACTTTGTTTCAAGCAGAGGCGACGCTCTCTTGCTATTATTGGATCTACACCTTCATCCGGTACAGGAGAATGTTTACAAGATAGTAATCACAGTTGTGTGAAGGGGGGGGGGGGGAGCCTGATAGCCGAACAGGACACGGACACACAGTGTTTGTCTAGCTGTCGTCGGCCTGGAGCATCTTCTCGATCTCTTGATCCCATTGGTCGTCCTTGTTGTCTGAGCCGCTCACCACCTCGTACTCCTGGAGTTCCTGCTGCAGCTCCTTCTCCCAGTCGGCGCACTCGTCTGGATGGAAAGGCAAGACGATCATTTACTCTGCTAATTTAAAAACACTCAATCAAATGCAATCACACAACGTTGTTCTCCATCATCCAAATTGGCTGAATAATGTAGGGCCCTATGATTTATGTAGGGCCCTATGATTTATGTAGGGCCCTATGATTTCCACGATGCGGAAAACACGGACGGAATCGCGGAATCTACACATGAAAATGGAATTCTGTTAGACACGCGGAATCGGAAACTCTGAATTAACTGCTAAATACCGGGCTGAACAATACCCCAACGACCACTAGGAGTCTGGATGACAACTGTTGGACCCGCAAAGACACACGTAACGACCATTTGAAATCAAAAGCTCATCTCAAGAACAAAGCTAAATCTACAGCGGGAACATCCCTCCAGGTTACCATGGAGGCAACGACAAAATCAATAGATGCAAGGAAGCAGCCTCAGGCAGACCCACCCGCCGCCGGTCTTTGACCAGCACACGCAGGAAGTGCTGCAGGAGATCCGTGGAGAGAAAATCTTCGTTGTTGTCGACGAAACCTCTGCCGACCGAGATCGCAGTGTCCTCAACATTGCTACAGGTGAGCATCCTATTAGCTTTTATTTAGGTCATTTTGAATGTGCTTTGTTGAATATATTAACAGTTTAAATAAAAAAAGCTGAATTGTGAGTTTGTGTCACTGAGTTTTTAAAGGTCAATACTGCTTAGAAGAGAAAAGAAAACAAGCTAATCCGAAAAATCTGATCTTTCCGGAATTTGAAAAAAAATAAAACGGATTTCATAGGGCCCTAATAATGCTAATAATTCTATTATCTATCCGTGTCGGAGTTCCGACAAGAAAGACAGGACGTTGCCTAGCGACTAGGTTTGGGTATCTTTAGATTTTAACAATTCTGATTCCAATTGCGATTCTTCCTTTCGATTCCAGTTCTCATCGATTCTTGATTCCGATTCTTTGAGGGGTGGAGTTGAAACCGGCCACATGCCTATTTTCACAAATAAGAGGCGCGTTTTATTTTGATTCAATGGTGGTTTGCAGTTTTACCGGGCTTTTTCAACGTAAAACAAAGCCAGACTAGAGCGCCGCTTACTGTGCTCCATGGCTGCAACACAACAAGCGCCTGGCCGCTACGGAATCCAAGATGGCTGCGCCCTGTGTGACTTGTAAGTATGAATTGTTTTCATTGTTTTCGGACCGCTTTGGCTGTTTAAATGACGATTTCAATCACTCGTATTACTGCAATACCTTACTGCGTCCGGGTCACTGCCTGAGGGTGTGGGAATCCGTCTTGTTGCGAGTGCAATATTGAATGAAGACTTGTTTCAAACGGGTGTTGCTAAACGTGGCTAGCATGGACAGCAACAGCTTTCCATGGGTGGCGTCCATGTTTTTCTCCAACTCAAAACATACCAGAACACTTGAAGTGTGGAAGTGACGTCATATCCGAGGGCCGAGTCGGTTCGTTGAGAATAACAGAACGCAGGGTAAGTAGAGTAAATACTTGCAGCTGTGTGATGCGACTACCAACGACAGTATTTCTCAAAGGTGTGGTACGCGGACCACTGGTGGTCCGCCAGAAACCCCTGGTGGTCTGCGAGTAGATTTGGTAAAAAATTCAGTTCATCATTTAAAATTCAAAACAGTGTTTCTCAAACTGTCTGCCAGCAACCCCAAAGGTGCATAGATGTGTTGATTTCAATATGAAATAAACTCATATGTAAATTCAAACATTATTTAAATTGGGTGTTTTTTCTGTGTTGTCGGACTGCCGACCGCTTTTTAGCGACACTGCCTCAAATCTACTTAACTGTGTGGACTAGCCAGACCTTCCTCTGCAGCGCTGTGGAGGAAGGTCTGGCAATGACCACTGACCTAGGAAACAACATTTAGCTGAAGGATCAGTAGAAAGTCTAACCATCAGGAGAAGGGACGCTCTCCTTCTTATCCAGCACCAGCTGCTCCATCTCTTTCCTCAGATCCTCCTGGTCAATGCCTGTCGAGTTGAAGGCGTCGCTCACAAACTCCGACACTCCGGGGCTGGTCGACATCTCCTCCTCATCCTCCTGAGGTGGCTGAGAGTCGCACGAACGGAACAGAAAAGGGCAACTGACTGTACCACTTTGTTAAGTTTTAGAATGGTTGTTGGAAAGTATCAAGATATGCATACACACCCACACACGTCTTCATTTTAGTACTCTTACCTTCTGTATGTCGCTGATGGAAACTGGTGGTGTTTTTGGTCTGACGTCTGAAAGAAAAAAAAAAAAGAATACCGTTTTTTAGATGTTCATATGCAAGTCACAATGTGGTGTTTGCTTCATTTAATGACCTGTGGATTTCTTTGAAAACCACAGCCCTGTTATGTGTAGTAGGAGTGTCAATGACAGCAATGATCATAGATATATATATATATTTGAAATTTATTGTTAGGAGGATAACCCCTTGAGATGAAGCATCTCGTTTTCGAGGGGGTCCTCGGGACATAAGACAAAGACAATACAGCACATGTACATTCACACTTGCTAAAGCTCTCCCTCATCTCGCCTCTGGAAGTTCCGCCCGCCCAATGTCCCTCATTTCGGCCGGGTGTCCGTCACCTTCTGCTTCCTTTGTGTTGGCATTCTAAACTCTGGTGGATTTCTGAGGACTGTGGTTAACTGCTCCTCAGATCTCTGCAGGGTAAATCCAGACAGCTAGCTGGACTATCTGTCCAATCTGAGTTTTCTCTCGCACGACTAAAACAACTTTTGAACGTCCACATGTTCCACCAAAACAAGTTCCTTCCAGAGACTATTTTGCAGCGGCACAGAGACCACGCTTTTCTCCCATCCCGGCACGCTGTGTGGACTAGCCAGACCCTCCTCTGCAGCGCTGTGGAGGAAGGTCTGGCAATGCGAGACTAGCCCTGATATAATTTAAACGGGTGAGTTATAAAAAAAAAAAATTAAACTGCACGCGGCTTAATATCCCTGTCCAAAACACAATACATAAACACATTTCTGGGGTTTGAATCTACACTCAGTGTGATGCATCTCAATGTATTAGCAGACCCTCCAAGCATACAGTGAGTGGGGAGAGGCTCATGAGGTACATGTGTAGTGTAGAAAATTAGCTGTGTGCAGTGATTGAGGAACTGGTTCAAGGAAAAGTCTCTGACACATAGAAGGTTAAGCCTAAGCCTTTTTATGGCATAAGAATGCATTGTGTACCAGACAGATAAGCAGAAGAACAGGAAAAGAAAGTTAAAGTTAAGGGATTAGGAGAGGAAGTTGCACTACACAGAGGCCCCAACCTTGGTGTGTAGGTTTGTGAAAGATAACAGTTTCTGTTTAGAAAATAGGAGACACCCCCCTATGAGGAGAGAATAAAAACACAGGGACAGTTTAGATCGGAGTTCATTCGAACTGAGATGCTGGTGGACTGGGCTCTGACTTCATGTCTGTTGCTAGGCAGGGTTTCCCGCAGAGAATATGTTAGTTAAGGTGGTAGGGTTGGGGTTGCCATCTGACCGGAGGTCTAGATAGACTACAGACTCTGTACTACATTTAACAATTAGCCTACTTCTTAAACACTAAATATTATTTTATTATTTAAAAAACGTGCTATAACAGTGTTACTCGCATTGCTCCCATTATCCTCCGTGACACGCTCTCTTCTACTTCGCCTGACAACTCTTCTCCAAAACAAACAGCTCTGAGATAACAGAGCTCAGTCCACAGCTTCACTCACTCAAAGCAGATAGTATGCGTGAAATAAAAACCAGACACGTAATTTCACTATGTGTAGTGTTAACTACACTAACTAACCGTGTGTTGTGAACCGCGTGTAGTGATTAAAGACGGGGCAACAGCCGGACGTTGAGAATCCACGCGTGAGAGGTGATGGTAGTTTCAGTCACTTCGTCATGTATTCACTTCGTTGAAACAAGAGAAGAAAGCCTCACTGATGTGAAGAACAGGACAGAGATACATATATAAATGCTCTCGGCCTGCCATATACCAACGCTCCATTAAGTCCACTTATAAGTGCTGCGGGAAACCCTGCTAGGGAAACTTAAACTCTGTGTTTGTGAACCCACAATTGTGTTGTAACTTTTATGCTGGACTCAGTAAACTTTGCTTAACTGAACTCTTCGTCACAGATTGATCCTTGTGTTCTGGTAAACTTAGGTCCGATGAAAGAAGGCGCGGGAATTAATAAATTGGAGTCAGATTTGACAGGCCTTAGGGCCTTATTTAGGACTAGTGCTGTCAAACGATTAAAATATTTATTTGCGATTAATCGCATTAATGTCATAGTTAACTCGCAATTAATCGCGCATTTTTATCTATTCTAAATGTCCCTAGATTTCTTTTTGTCCAATTATTTTTTCTCATTTTAATGCTCTTATCACCATGGAAATGTGGATCGGCTTGCTTTGTGCTTTTGTCGCCTGGCTTTGACGAGGGGGCGCAGAATTGGCATCAGTTGTGTGCTTGGCCATGAAGTGGTATTTCAGACTGGACGTGCTGCGATGATAGCTCAGTTCACAACGACAAAACACACAGATCACTTTGGTCTTGTCAATGGAACCATTTGGCAACTTTTGAAAAGTAAACTTTCCATTCAGAATCTTATTGGCATCCATTTCGGTGTCTCACACTCACCATCCACTCAAAACATGACGTTAGCCTACTACTCTTTGGCCGGCTCGCAAGCCCAAACAAGTGTGTGCGGCGTGCCTGTTGTTTTGTTTCCGGTCTAGCTAGATCCGGTGTGGTGTTGTAGTTTTTCTAACGTTACTAGTTGTTGCAGCAGCATGTGAAAAAAACTACAAAGTTTGCTATGCCAAAAAGAACGTTAATCTCGCGATAAAAAAAATGAATGCCATTAAAATGGGTTTGCGTTAACACCGTTAATAACGCGTTTAACTGACAGCATTATTTAGGACCAATTCCTACTACAGTAGTTATAGAAGAAGCAGATTCAGCTCTGGCAGTGGCCCCCTGTTGAGGTGTATGAACAGGTGAAATGACTGCGTGAATGAAAGTCGGACCTGTTAGAACGACGTCCTCGGGGGAAACACTGGCCGCTCTGTCCTCGCCGTCCTTCTGCTGCTGCTGGGCTGCCAGCGCTGTCAGCTGGGCTGACTGCTTGACCAGAGACACCCGGTAGAAATAATTCCTCCAGAACACCTCCTCCTTTACACTGTCAAACACAAATGCATCGCATGTCAAAGTTGATACCACAGGTGGACACGCTTGCAGAAACAGGTGCATAGTGTAAAATACATACTGTACACTAGGGCTGGACCCCAATATTCCACTATTCGCATATTCATTCATTGCGTAGGTATTCCATTTTCAATTTTGGAATTCAAATATTCGTTTATGTTGTTGTTTCCTTTTTTCTTCAATACTGTAATATCCGAAAATGAAAAGAATTAAAGTGCTCATATTATGCTTTTTCCCTTTCCTTTATTGTGTTATACATCTTTTTTGTGCACGTTATAGGTTTACAAAAAGTAAAAAGCCCAAAGTCCCCCCCAAGGGGACTTACCATCTCCAACAGAAAACACTGTTCACAAACTGCTCCAAACAGCTCTATTGTAGTCCAGCCTTTACTTCAGAGACAAACGTGGTCACTTTGTAACACACGTTATAATGCTCGCCTAGCTGCTAGCATGGCACGCCCTCATACTCTGCTTCTGACTGGCTAGTAGTCCTTACCTAGCTACTGTCACGGCACGCCCTCATACTCTGCTTCTGACTGGCTAGTAGTCCTTACCTAGGTACTGTCAGGGCACGCCCTCATACTCTGCTTCTGACTGGCTAGTAGTCCTTACCTAGGTACTGTCAGGGCACGCCCTCATACTCTGCTTCTGACTGGCTAGTAGTCCTTACCTAGGTACTGTCAGGGCACGCCCTCATACTCTGCTCCTGACTGGCTAGTAGTCCTTACCGAGGTACTGCACATGTGCGACTCCCAACAAAGATGGAACAGAAGTGAGATGTCTCACTCTGTAGCTAAAACAGAGAGCTCAACACACAGGGTGAAAAGAGGAGCTGCAGCAATGTGCAGTACAACAAAAATATGGTGTTTTTATTCAAATTAAACCATGTAAACCTATTGTGATATACCCTCTAAACACAATTATGAAACTGAAAATGAGCATAATATGAGCACTTCAAATAAAATTAACCCTCTAAAAATGTGAATGCATGCTGGAATTCACCATAATGTTTTGTCGGGATGAAGCAGCTAAATGTCCGATAGCTGCTGGCTAATTCATGCAGCGTCCTATTCCGTCCATCTCAGCCGAGAACGGAGAAATGTCGAGTTATAAAAACGAGTAGTCTGAGGTGCTTTAATGACTGTAGAAACAGTGCGGCCGCGCGTAATGTCACTGCGCTCGGGTGAGGTGTGGCGCTGGCTGGCTGAGTCCTGATCAGAAGCTCCGAATATTTGCTATCGATTAGTACCGAAGCTTCGGAGCACAAAAAATGGTATTCGGGACTGTGTGTAGAGTGTTTAACTAACAACAGAGTGAACTAATTGAATTTCCCCCTTGCAGGATTAATAAAGTATGTCTTCTTCTTCTTCACCACACACACACACACACACACACACACACACACACACACACACACACACACACACACACACACACACACACACACACACACACACACACACACACACACACACACACACACACACACACACACACACACACACACACACACACACACAACTACTGACTGTTTTGGGACCAGGTCAAAGCGCATGCAGTTGAGGAGCTGGTCTTCCTCCAGCATCACTGCAGCCAGAGGATACATCTGCTCCATGTCGAAGTGGAATTGAACACCAGCGGGAGGGTCTCGCAAGAAGTTTCTCTTGTCCTAGAATCAGCAGTCAGAGAGCTCAGTTTGTACCAAAAAAAGCGGCTAATTATCCTCCAGAGATAGAGAGCGATAATGGACCTTTTACACAGCAGACATTTTGACTTGTCATAGTAGGAAAAGCACAGCTGAAATTGATAACCTTAACGATGGCTCAATTCCATCAAGTGTCCCAGTAAGCTAGTTCAGTGAGTCAGCATGAACAATACCAGGGCCTCTCCTAAGTGGAATGCAGCCATCATTAATGGTTTTGAATACACCTGTGCTTTTCCTACTATGACATGTCAACAAGTCTGCCGTGAAAAAGGTCTATGTCCCAGACATGTTGACACATTCATATACTGTAATGTATGATGGGTTTGCTTACGGCTGACAGAGCAAGGATCTGTTGCTGGATCGTCTCCTCCTCGTTGTAGCCGACCCAGGGAGGCACCGCTGCTTCTAGACACAAACATCAGCACACACTAGTCTTAACTCTCAGATACAGCCATGCACACACCAGGAAGTTGGGGTAGTAGAAGCTGCTTGGTCAGCAAGTTTTAGAAGCTGATAATGTGACTGTGTCCTAGGTAAATAGATAGATAGTCAACATAGTCAAGCTAGACAGACAGACAGACAGACAGACAGACAGACAACATAGTCAAGCTAGAAAGATAGATAGATAGATAAAAAGTCATTAAGCCCTGGTCAGTACCATACTCACAGACAATACAATAAATAAATAGATAGATAGATACCACAGTACCAAACATGATTCTAAAAGACCAGCTTATTAAAAGTAAGGCATCACCTCAATGTAGACATTAAAATGAATACATTTTCTATCAATACTATCAAAAGCCCAAAGTCCACCCCAAGGGGGGTCACTTTGTAACACACGTTATAATGCTCGCATAGCTGCTAGCATGGCACGCCCTCATACTCTGCTTCTGACTGGCTAGTAGTCCTTACCTAGGTACTGTCAGGGCACGCCCTCATACTCTGCTTCTGACTGGCTAGTAGTCCTTACCTAGGTACTGTCAGGGCACGCCCTCATACTCTGCTTCTGACTGGCTAGTAGTCCTTACCTAGCTACTGTCAGGGCACGCCCTCATACTCTGCTTCTGACTGGCTAGTAGTCCTTACCTAGCTACTGTCAGGGCACGCCCTCATACTCTGCTTCTGACTGGCAAGTAGTCCTTACCTAGCTACTGAGCATGTGCGACTCCCAACAAAGATTGAACAGAAGTGCGATGTCTCACTCTGTAGCTAAAACAGAGAGCTCAACACACAGGGTGAAAAGAGGAGCTGCAGCAATGTGCAGTACAACAACAATATGGTGTTTTTTGAAAATTAAACCATGTAAACCTATTCTGATATAACCTCTAAATACAATTATGAACATGACAATGAGCATAATATGAGCACTTTAAAAAAGAAAAAGTGACGTCACTGCTTTGTTTCACGGTTACTACATTACCACCAGTACTGACACTAATCCACTGTTTCCCCATTTTCTCATCAAGACCCGAGAATTCCTAGAAATCTCCCGTACTGTTCCCCACAACAAACCAAGAGGCGTATTTGGAAGCTAGTTTGCCCTGTAAAGCAAGGGGGAATTTCCCAGAATAAAAGTCATTTAAGAGAGATTACTTGGTGTGTAATTAATTATTTTGTTGTAAAGAGTCTTGCTTTTTTTATTTTACTGTACCTGATTTTTTTGCCTTCTTCTCTTGGACAAACTTCTCTTGCTCCTTTTGAAAGTCTCCTAGGAAAGTCTACAAATACACAAGTGACACACACACACACACACACACACACACACACACACACACACACACACACACATTAAATGGCGCTCATGATATTATAATTATGATTGTTGTTCATGATCTGAATATAAAAGAGGTGTCTATTTGGTGCATACATTTCTTTTAACTATTTTTTACAATTATTACTCTTATTATTTTATTTATTATTATATTTTTTCTATTCTACTTGTATTTAATCTGGATTTGTTCTATCTGTTGTGTTTGCATTTGAGCTGCTGTAACAAGGGAAATTTCCCTAGTGTGGGATCAATCAAATCTATCTTATCTTATGTCACGTTGAGCGAATTGAAGCTCTTGACACCAACAAGTAAAAACCTTGTTTAACACGACCCATGAGTTGTCTTCTAAATGCTGCCAAACCTGCCAAACAAGCAACGTGCCTTGTCTATGATGCCGTCGATCTTCCCTTCTTCCACAGTCTTCTTGATGCTCTGCGCTGTCTCTACCACCGAATCAGAGATCTTCCTGGTGGCACTTGTGGCAAAACTGAAGATGTAATCTTCAGATGGAGGAGGAAGATGAGAAGGTTGACAACTGCATCACCGTTAAAGCCATTAGCAACTCTACACAAGAAAGCCCTCAAAGTGTTGGACGAGAAACCTAACAGTTCACATCGCTGCATTATCCTGAGTAACTGCAAACTACTGAGCGTGGAAAATACAAAAAAACATCTGTCTGGTCTACAAGATTTTGCATAACACCGCTCCTCCTCCTTTTAACTCATTCCTAATCTAACAACAACAGTCAGATCACCAGAAGCACCACACGACATACTGCTTTTATTGAAAGTGTTTTAACTTGCTGTATTACCTGCTGGTCACAGAAAAGGACAGGATCAGAAAAACAGTTACGGCTGCCAGCAAGTTACTTGGGATAACACTACCGAGCACTGAACACATTTACAAAGACAGACTGGTGAGAGAGGCCAATAACATTGTAAGTAACTACACACACCCCCTGGCATCTCATTTTAAACTGCTGCCATCTAGGCGTCGTTTCGGCCCACCCCTTCTGACCAAGAACAGATCCAAATTCTCTTTTGTACCACAAGCCATAAAAGCCTTAAATCAGTCAAAATAAGCTAGAGGTCCAGCTGGCCTGGTCATACCCAAGGGTGTATAGTGTATTGTAGTGTGTGATGTATGCTCTTCATGTTATGTCTGTCGGTGTCTGATGTAGGGACTATTTGTTTGTATCATATGTCTGATGTCCTGTCATGAAGTGCCTTGCAACTGTGCCGCAAACCCAACTGCCCCACGGGGACAATACAGTTATCTACTACTACTACTACTACGAGGTGACCTTCTAATCCCGTTCAGGAAAAAGCACAGTTGGTCAATTATCATTTTCTGTCACAGCGATACAAAACTGGAGTCCACTTCCCACCACTATCAAAGATATACATACATATTCCACCTTTACTACACACCTTTAAAACATGGCTGTCCGACAACTATAGCACACATTAATCTGTCAGATGTGATGTGTGTTTGATGTGACATAGTCATTGTTGCTGCCGCTCCATCTCTGCTGCCTGCCTCCATGTTATGTCTTGTATGTGCATTTGATGTGGCCTCTGTGACTATTCTCCTTCCCCTTGGAGAAGCAGTGGCAGCAAAAACTGTCCTGTCCCGTTAGTGTTGTCATGAGGAGTGTCCAGACACTGTCCTGTGACTCCCATGATAGTCACAGGACAGCGTCTGGGAGTCACAGGACAGTATCTGACTGTCCCGGGACACTACTAACAGGACAGGACAGTTTTTGCTGCCACTGCTGCTGTCCCCTTGTCTCCTTTGTATTGTTTTTATTGCATTACCTGCTTTCATGCCTTTGCCATCAACTGTGCTTGCTTGTTTTGTGCTTGCTCCAACTGTGTGCCACATGTTTGTATGTCTTACTCTTTTTAGCTAAAGCCTGCTGTAATTATGAATGCAATATAATTTATTTTATTTTAATCTCTTAACTGTTGTATTTTAGGATGCCTATTGACAACTGGCCAGGGACGACAGCTGGAAATTACACCTAGAGGCTAAAGTTGCTCCTTTTACTGTACAGTTAATTAAAGGGGGCTGTCTGCCACATTATAAACTAATAAACTAAACCATATTGTTGGACTATTGGGGGGCTAAAAACAATGCTACAACACAACACAGATCTATCGTATAGTATGAATGGTCAGGAAATAGAGGTTGTTAAAGAGTACAAGTGTTTAGGATCCATTATTGATGACAAGTTGTGTTTTGAGCCAAATACTAGTTTGCTTTGCAAGAAAGGCCAGCAGCGCCTGTATTGCCTTAGGAAGCTGGCCAAGTTTAATGTGGACAAGACCCTGATGACCCTTTTCTATAGGTCCTTTGTTGAGTTAGTTGTCACCTTCTCCTTAATCTGCTGGTATGGGTCCATTACTGTAAAACAAAAATACTCCCTTTCCAGGACGAGGCTGAAGTTGGCATCCGATTCGCAGCTTCCGATTCGGCAGTTAAGGGGAAATTTAAGGGAAACTTAAAGCTTCTGATTCACAGCGCGTAGACCACATTAGACCAGGTGCAGATCCAAAACCACTGTACCTAGACATGTCAAATCTGGACTAAGTTATCCTAGAGAGGCTAAAGATTCTTAAAAACATAGTTTCAGATTTGTGAAAGTTTTATTCTATTTGTGAAAATGCAAATAAAGGGAGATTTTACTGTTTTTTTTCACATGTAGACCAAATTGGACAAGGTCCAGATCCAAAACCAAAACCACTCTAATGTGGTCTACATGTGAAAAAGAACAGGGAAATCTCCCTTTATTGCATTTTCACAAATAGAGTAAAGCTTTCACAAATCTGAAACTATGTTTTTAAGAATCTTTAGCCTCTCTAGGATAATTTAGTCCAGATTTGACATGTCTAGGTACAGTGGTTTTGGATCTGCACCTGGTCTAATGTGGTCTACACGCTGTGAATCAGAAGCTTTAAGTTTCCCTTAAATTTCCCCTTAACTGCCAACTTCAGCGTCGTCTTTCCAGGTTAATTAAGGGGAGCAGCTGCAGCACAGGTTCTAGGCAGAAAGGCCTGGAGGAACTTTATCAGAAGCAGATGCTAAGAAGGGTTGAATCTATCCTGTCACATAGTTCTCATCCCTTACAGGCTGAATCTATCCTGTCACATAGTTCTCATCCCTTACAGGCTGAATATATCCTGTCACATAGTTCTCATCCCTTACAGGCTGAATCTATCCCGTCACATAGTTCTCATCCCTTACAGGCTGAATCTATCCTGTCACATAGTTCTCATCTCTTACAGGCTGAATCTATCCTGTCACATAGTTCTCATCCCTTACAGGCTGAATCTATCCTGTCACATAGTTCTCATCTCTTACAGGCTGAATCTATCCTGTCACATAGTTCTCATCTCTTACAGGCTGAATCTATCCTGTCACATAGTTCTCATCCCTTACAGGCTGAATCTATCCTGTCACATAGTTCTCATCCCTTACAGGCTGAATCTATCCTGTCACATAGTTCTCATCCCTTACAGGCTGAATTTCACGTTGCCATCTGGATCACGCTTTAAACTCCCCAAACTCAGAACCAACAGATATAAACACTCTTTTGTACCTCCAGCCATTCTACTTCTTAATTTTATAAAGAACCATAGATAACTTATTGACTTACTATTTATGAATTTGTTTTAACTATGCCTGTAAGATAGGCAATCTCTGTATTGTGTGTGTGATTTGTTCTATACTATCTGCTGCACAACAAACTGCCCCATTGGGGGACAATAAAGTAACTTGAACTCTATCAGAAGACAGCTCCTCCTGCAGTCAGATAAGCCTCTTTGTTGGCACAGGGACAGCAAACAATTAAGCTGAAGGAGAAACCTTAGATATATTTCAAGAGAATGAAGAACATGACGGGGGAAAGCGTTCACCCAGAACTACAATCTTCCCGGTTGAATGGGTTTATGTTTAGGTAACACAGACAGACAGACTTATAGGGTATACGTCCAGTTTAGTGTCCCAAATTCCCCATACAATGTTATTAATTATTAATTATTAAACCTGCTAAACCACCTGTGCTACCCTAGCTCGATGGTGTTTTTTGCCCCCAACGGGTCCTTCCAGGCAGCGCTGCGACCGTTGACTTCAAGGCACCTAACCATGGATGTATTAAGAGAACTAACCCTAACCAGTGCCTAATCCTAGTGCCTTCCAGGCGGAGCCGTTGGGGGCAAAACACACCGATAAACGCTACCCTAACTCTACCCCTAACCTGTCTCAAATAAGACCCTCATCATTTGAGACACTCAGTTTTTGGAAAATAATTTGTGACACTAAACTGCACGTAAGTCAAATCCTCGAGCCACTGAGAAGCATTTAGCTAATAACCTAGCTTGACGTTAAACAAACTTGTGTCGCAGCAATAAAACAGCAATGCCACAGTTCTTTCTCACCCCCGAGTCCTTTGCCGAGCTCAGAGTTCTCTTCTCGGTTGGCCTCTGGTTCTCCATCCTGGCCAGCTGGCTGCTGTTTGTTTACCTCGTTCTGTGCTTCCACCACCTTTTCTTCCTGCTCCACACTCAGCTTTTCTGTGTCGTCCGACGTCTTCGTGTACGCCTGGTCCTCCAAACCCAACCACGTCCCGAAGCTTTTGAACATTTCGGTCGATATAAAATCCCCGTTTAAGCCTACAGATGAAGAAAACAACAATCTGAACAGAGGGTGAGTCTTGAGTTTATGCAACCAGGAACTAAACCGACAGGTTTTCTTCTTCTCGGTTTGCTTTGTGTCATTCAAGTTGTGTGTTACTGCCACCGAGTGGTCAAATGGGTGGAATGATGCCTTCAGGTTTGTTTTTTATTAAGCACATAACTGGTAGGTCAAGTACGCCAGAGGAGATACAACAAATAAAACAATAATAAAAAGAAAGAAAACAACTCAATTTACATAAAGCATTTGAAAATTACAAATAGTGTGTGTGTTCTAACAGCCTTCTTATTACTGCAACAGGATATAGTAGATATATAGTGTTTAATGTGAATGGACAGCTCTATGAAGTTAGGTGTTTTATTTTGGAATTTGGACTAAAATTTGGTCAAAATTAAAATCAGGTTGATTAAATAAAATTGAGAGGTGAGATTTGTGTCAAAGTTAATGACACCAAAAAGTACATTTTCCCAGCACAAGGACAATTCAGGCTAAATAAGATCAGTTAAGTATCGAGACAGTTTACTCCAAAGTAATTTAGTATGAGGAAATAACCAAAATAAATGCACAAGTTTCTCTTTTGTTGCATTCCACAGAATGTACAGTTGAATGATGCCTTCAAGTGTTCTCTGGGTCTATGGGTAAACTGTAATTGTAGAATGTTGTCATGAATGTGACGGACTTGCTGCATACTCGGTGTTTAGGTCGAAAATATTTACGCAAATGTATTGCGACAAGTGCGTTAGTTGTAGCAATTTTATTACGAAAGTATTCATTAAACAAAACTCCACATACTCTTTCAAAAATTAAAAAAACAAAACAAAACATTTGTACTTCACCAGTAGGTTGCGGTAGTGAGCTCAGAATGTTGACATCTTGTAAGTTAACACGACAACAAGACGAGGAGGAAGACAGAGCGGCGGACTAATGTCAGACAGACAGGTCAGTGTGCCGTTAGTCACCGTTTTACCTAGCTAGCTTGCTAAATCCTGTATGTTATATATCTGAACCTGATGTATTATTCTAGTACAGAAATCACTGTTATCCCTGTTATTCCCCCTGAGCCTGATCTGAATTGTTTCGAGCAGAACTTTAATAGAAGATTAGCCGGGCTGCTAGCTAAGTCGTTTCCATGTAAGGAGACGAGGTTACACCAGACCTCTTATACAAATCAGTCATTTAAAGCATAGTGCGTTAAAACGTTACCTATATAGTTATTAGAATTTTGTCTGTAAATATCTCAGGGTTAATTGAGGTCTTGTGGTTCACTCGGCAGTAAAAGGGAAAGCGATGTATATACAATAGAGGTACAACAACAGTTGGTTGTTGACGTCACAGTTTATCGTGGCCAGTCACGGTTCGTGCTGATAAAAGATGAGCTGGCCGAGCGTTACGGACAGAAAGCTACAAGTAGATAGTTTTACCCTGTCACGGCCAAACCGGAGAGGTTAAAATGACCGAGCAAATATGCGTAATACAACTTTATCTTACGATAATAATAGACAGTAAGATACGAAGGGGGAGGGGAGAAATGGACTTTTCAGCATGAGCCTGTCTCTCTCAGCCCCTACCATTATATCACTTTGTCTGCTGCACACCTGACTGTTTTATAGGCTATATTAGCCAATCTGGACTGTGGTCATAACATCTACATCTTATAACTTATTCCCTGTTATATATTGTTCTTAAAGTATATTATTTCTTGTTTGTCAAGCAATTCTGTTATGTTTACATTCTTGTCTTGTCATAGTCATAGTTAATATTTAATAATAAGTTATTGCACTGTTCAATCCCTGCACTGTTCCCTTTTGCACTACCACCATTGCACACAGTCTACCATAGCACCTTATCATGGTCATTGCATCACATGGTCAGTCCATACCAGACCTTTGGAATCACTTCACAAATTGTTAATTCTTTAAATTTCTGTGAGTGATTTTTATGTATGTGAGATATATATATGTGTGTGTGTGTGTGTGTGTGTGTGTGTGTGTGTCTGTTTGTTGTGTTATGGTTGTCTAAGCTACTGGATGCCTACAATTTCCCTCGGGATGAATAAAGTATCTATCTATCTATCCAACCCGGTCTCACAGCAGTTCGTGAAATGGTCACGTTATTCTGATCTATTGATTAGTGTACAGGGAAACGATTTTCTACTTTATTTCGTGCTGGTCACCACGAAATTGGAACGTTACTATTTCACAAACTGCCATGCAACTGGGCTGCAGCTGGGCCGCGACAATAACGCCGGCGACAACAACGGGATGCGCTACAACAACGGGACGGTTGTGGTTAGGAAAAGAAAGACGGGGAAAGGTTATGGTTAGGAGAACAAGAATGCGGAAAGGAACTACAACACGCGATACCTGGTCTCCGGGGTGAAAGTCCTGTGTTGTTTGATCCATCCACCACCCCAGCCTTCCTCCCTACGCGGCTTTTCAATACTACTCACAGCTACCATACTCGTGCTGTTATCACGTAATAAGCTTCATATTCAAATACATTAGTTTAAAATTCGTGCTCACCAACACGATAAAAAACAGAAAAACGTGTCCCTGTACACGAATCAATAGATTAAATAACTTAACCATTTCACAAACTGCCATGAGACTGGGCTGATCTATCTATATATCTATCTTATTTATTCATTTTTTTTCGGTACAAAATAATAATTGCTTCCATACTTCAAGTCTTGTCTACATGTTTCTTTATTTGACACAGTGATGTCTTTTTCCAGGTGAAAACATGAAGACTCTGATGGTGTTTGATTTTGACCACACTGTGATCGATGACAACAGTGACACTTGGGTGATTAGGTAAATAATATATTGATGAATCAAATAAATATCGCTAAAAAATATATATATTACAAAACACAAGTTTGGTATATTTGTACTTTGGCAAAAATTTATAAAAATATACATATAAGAGTACTATTACAAGGACGTTATACAGTAAAGAACTACAGCTGAAATCCTCACTTTATCCATTGTGGATCTTTTTCTTTCTCTCTCTTCCCAGATGCCTTCCAGGTCAGACTCTTCCCGACTCTGTGAAGAATTCCTACAGGAAAGGCCACTGGACTGAGTTCATGGGCCGAGTGATGAACTACATAGGTGAGAATTCCTTATCCTGTTGTGGGCCATTTATTCATTCTTTCCTACATTAACATTTCAGTGTTTTCCTTGGCTTTGTGGAAGACGTAGGTGCACATATATGGCGGTGGGTTTAGGCGTCCTTCCTCAAGAAAATGTGCATTTTCTTTAAAAGAAATTTTTTTTTTTTGCAATTGTTTGCAAAATGCTAGCAATTTCCCCATACATTTTGTGTCTCTTTGTGGGATTGTGTCTGTTTTTGGTCATTTTTGTTTTCTTTGGGGTTGTTTAGGGTCTGTGGTCATTTGGACTCAGTTTGTGTCCCTTTGTGATAGTTTTGTGATTCGCGTTTGTCTCATGTTTGTAATTTTGGGTTTTTAGTCTCTTAATCTTCATTGGTATTGTATTTGTTTTTGCTTGTTTATTTTCTCTTTTGGATCCTACTGTATTTTAACAAATGTCTTTGCTGCACGATTATGGAACAAACAATCACAATTATTTTGGTCACTATTGAAATCACGATTACTTAAAGCATAACTCTCGCCAAAATGTAACCTAGGGTCTTTTTGTGAATGTACCTGAGTCAAACTTTCGTTTAAAAGCATATTTAGGACGGAAGCGCCACTTTTAAGATGTACCGTATTTTTGTTTTTGGGTCAAATGGCCTTTTGAATGGGAGTAATAGGGGCACTTTGATGCTAGCCTCAAAATAGCTATTTTTAAAACACTAAGAAGGCTCGACACAACATGAGACTTTGCTCCAAGTATCACCAGGGGCTCTACACCTTAACTACACCGGTGCACAAGGGATATCCTAAATCTGGGGCTACTTGTTTTGATATCGACTCGTTTTGACTGCCGAGGTGGTAGCAGCCGCAAACAACAAGAGCTACGGTGAGTTGCTCAAAACGTTTCTTTTAGTAAACTCTGGGTACACAAACAATGTTGTCAATGCTTTGGTTAAGGTGTAGAGCCCCTGGTGATACTTGGAGCAAAGTCTCATGTTGTGTCGAGCCTTCTTAGTGGTTTAAAAATAGCTATTTTGAGGCTAGCATAAAAGTGCCCCTAGCACTCCCATTCAAAAGGCCATTTGACCCAAAAACGAAAATACGGTACATCTTAAAAGTGGCGCTTCCGTCCTAAATATGTTTTTAAACGAAAGTTTGACTCAGGTACATTCACAAAAAGACCCTAGGTTGCATTTTGGCGAGAGTTACGCTTTAAAGCTAAAGAAGACCAACTACAATCATTAGATCTGAGGAAAGTCTTTTAGTTACATTTATTCGGCTTAGATGGTGCCCAAAACTGCTCGTGTGCTGCACCTAAACCTTAGGGCTCCTGCACACTGGCTGCGTGGCATGAGCGTGGCTTTCTGTTGCGTGTCAGTTGTGTGGCGGCTGCGTGGCGTTTTCTATGTCTTTGCACACCAGAAACGTGTCTGATGCGGCGCTGCTGCTGCTAGCCTTGTCTGTACACATGGATGTTTCCCCATTGATAAAATGAAATAATAGTGTGTTCTTCAACTTTATTTTGTCAATAGTTTTGTGTTTGTACATTTGTTTGCACAGCAAAGACAACGGGAAAGTATTGACAGCAAAATAGGCTACAGAATATTTTGTTCTGTATTGACAGGTGCAATATTTGAAAATGGATAATTATTTATTAATAATTTTTTTTAATTACATTTATATCTGCATAGAGACTTTCAAACATCAAAATGTCATTTATTAATATGTATTCGTGTCAAAATGACATATAAACATCTTTTTGTATTCTATTTTGCCTGGGAACGCTTCCAACACGCTTGCGTGTCGTGTGAAAAATAGGCATTGGTTGTATTTCTAGCATGCACGCGTGACGCGTGTCACGCAGGCAGTGTGCAAGCTCTAACCTGTTAACATGGGAGCCAAAATAAAAACAGACACGCCACGCAGCTGACACGCTCACGCCACGCAGGTAGTGTACAGGAGGCCTTACAAAGGCAGGGGAAACCCTGACATTTATATTGCTACCTCCAACCTACTGATTCCTTGTGTCCTTCCAGGAGAGCAGCAGATCAGCCCAGACAGGGTCCGCAGTGTGATGGAGACCATCCCCTTCACAGCTGGAATGACAGACTTGCTGACATTCATATCAGAGCATAAAAGCACCATTGACTGCATAGTCATCTCTGACTCCAACACCATGTTCATAGACTGGATCCTCCACGCGTCTGGGTTCAAGGCGGCTGTGGATCAGGTTTTCACCAACCCGGCTAGGTTCAATGAGCTCGGGCACATGGAGGTGCGGGGCCACCACTCTCACGACTGCGACCGATGCCCCGTCAACCTCTGTAAGAGGAAAGTCCTGGAGGTATATCTGTCAGAGCAGTCGGACGGAGGTGTGGAGTACGAGCGGGTATTCTACGCGGGGGACGGTGGGAATGATCTCTGCCCGACTTCCTGTCTGAGAGGGCGTGATGTTGTGATGCCCAGGAAGGGCTACACTCTGGAGAAACTGCTGGCCAGACTGGAACAACGGGAAGATAACGCTTCTCTCCGAGCTAAAGTGGTTGCCTGGAGCAGTGGCACTGACATCCTCGAGGAACTGAAAGCTAGTATGCAGTTGTAGTACAATACTTGATCGTCTTATCAGTTGTAACTGAAATATTGCACTGAGTGTGTACTGTAGAGGGCACATGCTGCTCTCCTTAACTGTTTAAATTTTATTTCACATTACCAAGACAGTATTTCTCATTTTAAAGTACAATTGTTTTGAAAAAAATTATTTCAAATCAGGTACAAATCCTTGAAAGTTGGTGATGTGTCTGCAGGAAATTTAATATTTTCTTTTTTCAAAACAGTAACAAGCCCCTCAAACAAGGTTGGACTGTCAGTTATAATCAGATTTGTCTTTTATTCAGAGGTGGGGAATGGTACCCTGGCTACTTCCGCTCAATTTTCATTTCCCTTCAGTACTACGTCTGGGTTCGCGGTTTAGTCTTGGGTTTTCTCCAGCCAAATTTTTGGCGGTCCAATCAGCGAACAGAGGGAGTGGCTGAGAACGACGCCGTTGAGGCCGTGCACTAGAGTTGTAGTTCCGTAATCGCAGCGGAGAAAGATGCGAGCGAAGCCATTCGGTCTATTATATAATATCCAGAAGTTAAAGCCCGAGCTAGAACAATCTTTGCTGAGTTTTGTTGGTGGCCATGATGTTGTGGCCCTCCTCCCCATGGGGTTCAGGAACAGTTTGATTTTTCAGCTCGCTCCATTAGTGGTGAAGGAGTTGGCTAAGACTAACGCTAGCGATGCTAATGCTAAATATAAGCCGATAGTTGTTGTCGGTCTCCCCTCTTGTTGCACATGCGCATGACATACGTCACGACCAAACGTTAGCGATCGGTTATGGCAGATCCAGAGTGGCTCTGGGCAGATCCAATAGTTTTAAACTTCAACCGAGTACCCGCCTTCAAGGAAGTTGAAGGAAAATGGAGGATTCTGTGCCCAATTGCAATACAAATACAGTACAAAAACAATGTTTACATTGAACTGAAATTTGGGGATCAATGTTTACAAAAAAGCCTTTTATTCACAGTATCTATTATAATGGCAACTTGTGCTCTAAAAGTAACTATATAACAGGCTTCTTTTAGCGCATTCAAAGAAAGGTTTCACATTTTGGGAAAGCTGCTTTCTTTACTCCAAACCAATGAGATATAATGTGTTAATTAGTAATATTTAAACAAGTAAAAGTAGAAATGTTATTTAGCTTTACTGGTGCGGCTAGGCAGATTTTGTTTCAGTTTCTTTGACAGACCAGGCTAGCGGTTTCCCCTGCATTTAGTCTTTGTGCTAAGCTAAGCTAATCAACTCCTATTTTACCCCCAGGTATTAACTCTCCACCATGAAGCTCAACTGCTGTGACCATCTGAGCCAGAATACACTAATGCAGCTAAACGGAATCCGTCGTTTTATTATTTACACCTGTGCTTTCCCTACTGTGGCATGTCAAAATTTCTTCTGTGAAAAAGGCGTATTATAGTATAGCTAATAAATATAATTTAAAATCAGGTCCTAGGGTATTCCAGGAATATTCTATATTCTATATTTATAAGGTGGAAACTTTACATGGGAGTGAATGGGAAATAATGTGAATAAAATGAAAATATAGGGCTTATCTGCCCTATATGTTGTATGCAGATAGAAGCTAACTCTTTAATTTGCCAAATAATTCCTTTATTTTGTGAAATGTGCCATGTGGTGAGGTAGCTAGCTAGCTAGCAAGTTAAGTAGATAGCCTACTTTTGAAATTTGAGCTGACAATGTGAGCTGTGTGCAAACTTAGGGTTTAAAGTCAACAACTCATTTATAAAAGAACTGTTTCACAGTAAAGAATGAATGGACACAGATGAATTACACCTCCTCAATTAGCATGCTCAAACAAGCTAACGTTACATCGCACACAGTAACAGCTATCAAAAACTAACAGAAGGTGTTAACAAGTTATAAACTGTTTGCTTTAGGCTATATGCTGGTTAACTTAACGCAGAAGCATAAATTGGGCTTAACACGCCATAACAGCCCCCCCCCAAACAAAATTCACTATTAAGATGTACACTTTTTATATTGAAATTCTGCAATAATTCCCACAAATTCTGAGTTTACCCTCACTTGCAAACTTGATGGAAATGTTCTGACCCTTTGCAACCCTATCAGGGTCTGTAGCCGCCATTTTGTATGTAACACCCACACATTAATTCACCTCAGTTGCCCTATATGATATTAGGATTAAATAAATCAATCTGGCCAAATGAATTGTTCATAAATTGGATAATATTACTTACCACTGAATGTATAACATCACTTCTTCACATCTTAAAATGCCATTGCTTGATTTTAAGATCATACAGTAGGAGAACACACACACACACACACACACACATGTTGGATTTTGGATTATATTTTTGCTCTTTATACATTGTATCTGATATTTGCTGCTCTGTGGCTGGAAACATCTCTGCCCTTCAGTGATTTTGGCCATTTCACACCTCAGGTCTGTGGTTTGTAGTCCTACATGTGAAGTTATCTTGATTTTTTAAACCAGGTTTGGATTAACCTGATCATGTTATCTCTGAGTTTGTTCTATCGAATGAATAAACCTCAACTAATTGTTGAAGCTAAATGAACAAAAGGTCCAGGTTTTTTTTTCCAACTATACCCTCCAGGTTTACTGAGTCATCTATCTATAAATCCAGAGACCAGGAGACCATATTATAAGCACTTTTCCAGTGAGGGCTGAGCGTTACTGAGCAGCCTCCAACTGAGAGAGAAGAAGTAAATGTGACGTGAGCAACCTGTCTGAAAGTTGGAAGTCTTCTGGTAGCTGTGCCAAGAGAAATCTCAATCATTCCAAATCTTGCAGAGAAGGAGAGCGTAGGTACAGTCATGTGAAAAAATTAGGACACCCATGCTAAAGTTGCCCCATAAAATAAAATAGCCCCACATCATCACATACCGTTCACCATACCTAGAGATTGGCATGGGGTACTTTCCATAAAATCATCTCTCAATGCAAATCAAACCAGCTATTAGGCTAACTGAAATAAAACCATGCCAATCTCTTGGTATGGTGAAGGGTATGTGATGATGTGGGGGGGGCTATTTTAATTCCAAAGGTCAAGGGAACTTTATCAGGATGCATAGTATCCTGGATCCATGAAATAACTGGCCTTTAAAAGTCTGCCTGCCTCTATGGGAATTTAACATAGGGGTGTACTGACTTATGCTCCCTGTATTTTAAGGAAGAACATTTATTTATTTACGATACATAATTCATTCACAAAGAAAATCGGTGTCCTTAAAGATTGGATTTTTCCTCATTTTTTTAATTGAGGCATTAAGATCAATTTCCTAAAGATGATTTTTTTTATTCCTCTTTTTAGTCAACTTTAACATGGATGTCCTAATTTGTTCACGTGACTGTATATGTAAGGAGATAACATGGACACAGGCTAATTATTGCTAACTAAAATGCTAGTTAACATTAGTAATTAAACTTAAACAGCTAATGTAAGTCCAAACTGCCTGAGAGCTTCTGTACTATACGGTAATTTCTCTACTGTGCGACAGTAAGTCGTGTGGTTATGACGCAATCGTTAGCCTATTTTTACAAAAACGTCTGCTACGGAGCCATAACGTGAGATACAAGGTAATGGAGCCTTTTATACATTGTTGTGTTTCTTTAGAAATAAACAATGGACAAATAAATTATTTATGTGCTTCAGATGTAAAGTTATTCGCTGTCAAAGTGACGCCAAAATGAATGGCAGTCAATGGAATGCTAACGTCGGGTGATCGCTTTGTAGCATCAAAATGGCGCCATAGGAGGTTCGAGCTCTGAAGCGAACCCCCTTGGTTATTTCGGGGTACAGTGGTTCTGGAGAAAGCTGCAAGCAGCAATACAGGAAGCCAAGCAATCGGCCCGTTCCAAACAGGCATGTTTTAAATCGGGACTGCACTATTGGGTTTAACTCTCCTGAATAAAATCCAGAACTGCTGTTTTCACATCCATACAGGCTTTATACGTTAAAGAAGGTTCCGTTTTTTTTCTGTTGTATTATTACCTTTACTGGCCGTGAGAAACCTGGGTAGAGTATTGTTTTTCCAACTTAGCATTGAGAGATTTTGGTTGACACTGTCATGAAGCAACTCGTGAAATAAAGAAACCTCTTGGATCCATTTTTCTTTATGTACTGGTCACTGAGTGACATGCTGACTTTTAACAGGTTATATTATTTGTCGTGTTCACCATCTTAGTTTAGCGGGTTAGCATGTTAATATTGCACATGGGAGAAGTGAGTCTTCAGGGCTTTATTTTAACCCAAACCACTATCTTTTCCAAAATGTAACTGTTCTCGAAGTATTTAGTCATAAACCATATTATTAAACAAATATATTTGTATATATGGGTATTTCCCAGAATTCGGGCCTATTTCGGTCAACAGGGTGTAATTCTATTACACCACTAATTAGCCTAAACAAAAACAAGTCTAGGCCTTTTTAATGGTTGCTCTTACTAATGATTTTAACACATTTTATTGGTGTTTTGTGGTACAATATCTGTGTTTTCACATCGTGCCATATCTCAAACATTAGTTATCACAAATTAATTTAAAAAAAAAATGCATATGAATTAAATGTTACCTGAACTAATAACCTATGCACAAATTATATATATATATATATATATATATATATATATATATATATATATATATATATATATATATATATATATATATGCATTTTGTACTTTATTTTGCTTAATTTCTACCTGTCCCATGGTTTAGCCGTCATTACCAACACAATGTGCATAAAGGCACTTTCCTACTGTTTTTTCATCAAAAGTTTATTTGGTAGCCATGGCAACCTAATATCATAGTCGAGCACATGGATTTCAAGCTGCAAGACGGATACCTTGATGTCCAGAAAAGTAAGTAAATATACTCTTTATACTTTGTGTTAGACATGTACACTTATTATGCGTCATTACCATATGTGTATTTCTGTATTTTATATAATATTTTGACCTGATGATGGTACTAGATGGAAAAGTAATCGGGATCACCAAAGTTGACTACAATAAGTTGTTGAAAACATTTCACTTAAAACCCAAACCTAATGGTAGCTCATGGGATCACCAAAAGTCGGAGTCATGACTGTAGAAAACGTTCCATCTAATCAATCAGTCCATCTAATAGGTGTCAACGTATTTCTCAGGATGAGTGAAAACTTTAACCCGTGGCTATAAAGCAGTGGTCTTCACTATTTTTTCATGACAGCCTCACTGATAGGACAAAGTCAATAGGAGAGCCACTTTTACCGCAACATATCAGAAGTTACAGACTTAGGGTTGTGTTATAGCCCTGCTTTTGTTTTGAATGTTTTTATGAAATATCTGTATTGACTGCATGGTCATAGAGGTCATATTTTCCTGTCTGAGAATAGGCCTTTTCGGGGGGGGAGGGGGACACAAATGAAACGGGGGTCTGGGGGTCCTCCCCCAGGAAATTTTGAGTGTCAAAGACTTCATTTCCTGCATTCTGATACATTTTCAGGCACAAATTTATGGTGAAATCATCTGAATTTATGTCAAGGAAAATACAAAGTTCTGGTGAGCCTCTGAATGTATCTCTAGACTTTAGACCAAAGTCAGGGGGGCTTCATCCGCTGGAAATGATGAGAGATGTTAAATATATCAAACTTAGTAACGGTCATTGATTCATCTTCCTTTTTTTTTTGCTAAAATCATTCTTGATGTAACGTTCTGTTTTTCAGCCAACCTTCAGCCAAAAGTTAACTGAAGAACTGCTTTCTCCTCACTTCTCAGGGAGGCAGATACATCATGCAAAGATATTCCTTCCCTAAACTGACAGAAATAAAACAAAAAACAGCATCACAGGATTGGCACAAATGGAGAGGGATTTGAAGACGGATTTGAAGATGGATGCATGCCAACAACTCACAGAGACAGCTCTTGCCTGAGATCTAACCCAGTATTATGATCCAAGGCTCAGCAGGCTTTGTTTACTTTCTGAATTCACTCTTCAGTGGGAAGAAGCTTTAGATGAGGCTTGCTGTATTAAAGGAAGATGCTTAGTTGCATACGTAACAGCCAGGCAGGCTCAACGGTGAGGCTGTCAAACTGCGATACTAGTCTTGGAAGTTTACTCAGAAAGTTTAGTGTTCAGGCCAGAGAGAGGGCTCGGAAACAGCTGGAGTCCATGAATGAGATTTTACTTCATCACTTTATGAATTGTCGCATTTATGTCATGATAGTTGAACTATAATTAAACTCCTTAGTCACATAGAGTATTGTCCTGCTGTTTGTGTCCATAACACCTTATTTATGCAGCAGATTTATGCAGGGAAATCTAAAATAACAAAAAATGTGGTCTACTATAGGTAAGGAAGTAGTCTTTCTATCTGTAGTAGCCTCAATAGACCAGCATGCAATACAGCCACAAGTGTTTATTAAGGAGCTATAGTGACCCCTTTGCCTATCAAAAGAAAGCCCATCCTGGTTGCTGATTGATAGCCTATTTGTTTTAGATGCGTGTAATAGATGACCAAATGTCCAGTGTTTTCCAATACAAGGACAATTCATTTCTCATCGTTCAAAATCAACAGAGTACAGACACTTTGGGCCCTATTTTAACGATCTAAGCGCACGGCGAGAAGCGCCTGGCGCAGGTGCGTTTAGGGCGTGTACAAATCCACTTTTGCTAATGTAAGGCGGAAAAATGGGTCTGTGCGCTGGGCGCATGGTTCAAAAGGGTTGTACTTAATGTCTTAATTAATCATAGGTTTGTTTTGGGCGTAACATGCAATAAACCAATCAGAGAGTCATATCTCATTCCCTTTAAAAGCCAGGCGCGTTTGGACCTTGGCGCATTGCTATTATGATGGCGGATTTAGGAGAAGGAACTGATCTGCTTGTGAGTGTAGTGAAAACGCGCGAGCAGATCATAAATGGCACCAGCACTGTGCCACCAAAAGTCCACAAGGTGAAGCAGGCCTTAAAATAACAATGAAATGCTGCGTTATTGACTTCAGACCAGGTTTTTGTTGGTCAATGGTGCAATCACTTTCCACTGCCTCAAGATAGCAATACGCCCAGAATACACCTGAACCTCCCTGTAAGACCAGCACGCCCATGGGTGCACAGATGGACGTTGGTGCATTTGCTATTAAACGTGGGCGCTGGACAGGAAATTGACAACTGCGTCGGTCTTAAACTAGCAAAGACACTTGCGTCGGGCTTTGTGCTGCGCTGTGCCGGGTGTAAGATAGGGCCCTTTATCTCTTATCAGCAGGGCCACACAGAATCTGCAGATGCAGAATTATGCAGAATTTTCTGCAGACTTTCTGCAGATATTCTGCAGATTTAAATACAGAACAGTCCGCTTAATTCTGCAAATTTTCATTCTGGATCACCGCTGGACACTGTATATATATATATATATATATTAGTGCTGTCAGTTAAACGCGTTAACGGCGTTAAAGCAAACCCATTTTAACGGCGATAATTATATAATTTTTTTATCGCGAGATTAACATTCTTTTTGGCATAGCAAACTTTGTAGTTTTTTCACATGCTGCTGCAACAACTAGTAACGTTAGAAACACGATCCCTTTCACAATCCATTTAGTTGGTAAGAAGCCCCACATACAGTTTAAATACTTTTATCAGTGGATATTATTATGCTTACACATAACACATTTTGCAAACCAATTAATTGTTTTGAGAATTCATTTTTTAAAGAAGAAATGGCAATATCCTGTGGTTTCAGCTTCTCAAATGGGAATATTTCCATTAGTCTTCTATCACTGTAAACTGAGTATCTTTGTTTGTTTTTGGGACTGTTGGTCAGACAGAGCCAGACATTTAAGATGTCACCTTGGACAATGAGAAATCTTATCATAGTATAGGTCTAATGATTTTGGGAACCAGCTTTATCTATGCACTTTTCCTATTGCCTTAATAGGTTTATTGATTAAAATCTGTCCAAGCCTAGAGGTCTAACCCTTTTCTGCACCATCCCCCCATACACCCCTCTCTTTACAGCCTCTATTATCTCATTTCACTTCTGTTGACCACAGTGACACTGTGACAGTGTGGAATGAATGCGTGACAGCTGAGTCAAGCTAGACACACATAACCGGAACAGTAGCGATTTGGTCTCCAAAGTAAAAGCTCCAAGCTTTCAAATTTTGAAAGTACAATTACAGAATTAACAAGGAAATGCTATAATGTAGTAGGCTATCAACACGGTCAGTGTAATATGATACTATTTGATCATTACTATTGATCGTTACTATGTAAGCAGAACTCTACATGCTGGACATGTAGGGCCTAGCCTACATTGTAGGCTAAGCAGTTGACCTACTTGTAACCAGACTGTATACAATAGTGTTCAACCAACAATAATGCATCACATTTTGATAACATGTTTTGAATATAAAATCTCCATCTGCAAGTAAGTTGGAGCTACCACCGTTACATTTAGCATAGTTTAGCAAACAGTAGCCTACAATATTTCCTTAGAGGCAGAAAACAGAAATACTACTTTTAAAGTAGGCTCCAAATTGTAGGCCAGTACCTTGTAGCCCTACTTTAAATAAATGTAGGGTACTTACTTCCACCACTGTATAATTATCAGGTTATCATCTAGAGGTGAACAAAGGTTCATGCTTCAGGAAGAGAATTGTGAGCTGAAATGTAAACCAGCGTTTTATTTTGAAAGTCACGACCAGAAGTTATCCTGGTTAGCGTAACAGTGGCCTCACGGATTGTCGTGTGTAGTGTGTTTCTTCTAAAAGCAGAGCGACGTTACCACATTAAACGACAAGACATGAAAGAATAACCCTTAGAATCGATTACAGAGCAATTCAAATGCTATCTTTGCTAATTATTTAGAAATTCAGTGGAACCGACATCAAATCCTGTGGACTATGTTGACCAGGTATGTTATGGCCATTGTCCATTCTCATTGATTGTATCATGCTCAAAATATCATTTTGTTGCTTTTTCTAACTTTACTCCAAAAATGTACTTCACCACATACTTTACAGTTCATTATCAAGGGGGGAAATCCAATACCAACGAGAGTTGCAAAGCTAAAAATCATAATACAAGAGGCAGTATTGTAATTGTATTACTGGGCTTACCTGTAATTAGGCCTGAACGATTAATCGTTTCCAAATCGAAATCGCGATTTAAAAGAATGTGATTAGCGAATGTCAATTATTAAGTTGGTTTGGTGTAACATTCGGTTAAACATTTTTTATTCCTCTTTTCATTATTATATTTACAGTTTTTACATAAGATACATGCTGAAATAATGTTACATAACACAGCTTGTTTAAAGAAATGTCCTATTTTCCAGTGAATTTTCATTTATTTTTATTACTTTATGACCAAAGAAGGTGCAATACATATGTAGCTAAAAAAAAAAATCGAATCCTAATCGTAATATCTGGCAGAAAAATCGCAATTAGATTTTTTTCTCCAAATCGTTCAGCCCTCACTATAATAGCCCATTAATAATGGTTTTCTAATGTGTTTTTCCATGTATTTTATAATATTAGCAAGAGCTATTCGAGGGCAACCAGATCTATAGGAGAAACTTAACACCATCATTTAACACCGCAAATGATGCATGTATATGTATTATATCACAATAACACCATAAATTATGCATGAAGTGTTGATAAATATTTAAAGGAGCAATCCTTGATTTCAGCGGGCAACTGTCTCATTTGCACACCAAACTGAAGAATGGGGTAAGAGACCTTGAGGGCACCACAGTAATTTACATCCCTCTTTTCTGATACATTACACTTTTATTTCTCCAAAAAAACACAGCATTACATCACAGAAAACCCCAGAGATGTCTACAATTTCCATGCAGATCAAGTGTAACTTTAAAATGTATTTGTCACAACAATACTGACAATGATACGGAGCCCCTAAAGGTGTATTTTTTTTAAAGATTATTTTAGGTCTTTATTAGATAGGACAGCTTAGACTATGAAAGGGGAGAGAGATGGGGAATAACATGCAGCAAAGGGCCACAGGTCGGAACCGAACCTGCGGTAGCTGCGGTGAGGACTGAGCCCCTGTATATGGGCACACGCTTTACCAGGTGAGCTACCCAGGTGCCCAAAGTTGTTTGTTTTTTTCCTGAGAAACTATCTTGTGTGCACAAGATACTTTCTGGTGCGCATGAGAAAGGATCTTTTGCTCACGATTAAGTATCTCTTGCGCACCAGAAAGTATCTTGTGTGCACCAGACAGTATCTGGGACTTTTTTCTTGTGCGCATGAGATATTTTCTGGTGCACACAAGAAAAAAATCATTTCCCATGTCCGTTAGGGGCTGTGGTTGGGAATGTGTATCCAAACCTATCATGACTATTATGTGACATGGCCCTGTGTCAAACTTTGTAATGCACAGACAGACTACAACCGCGTCACCCACAAGAGCCCAGGAACTCTATGTGTATGATTTCCATGATGTGAGCCACCCCGAGGAGGTGCTGGGTGCCCTGAGAGGATTCTACTCCGAAGGCCTCTTCACAGACATAGCCTTGCAGTGCTCCTCGGGCCAGGTCATACACTGCCACAAGGTGGCGCTCTGTGCACGCAGCTCATACTTCAAGGTCATGTTCACTGCCGACATGAGGGAGAGGATCGACAGCCTCGTCAGGTATGCATGAGTATGTGAGAGAAAGGTAGGGGCTCATCGTAGATTGATTATGCCAATTAAAGACACCCAAGCATTCATATTCCATGCCCCACTGCCATCTGCAGGCAATCAGCATTGACCCACCCTGTGCATTTGCATCAACCTAATCAAGGACCAGTCAGGTTTGCCTTGACTCATCGTGTAAGCAATACCACAGTAAATATCGAAGGACGACATTAATGGCTGACTAAAAAGCACTTAGGGCAATGTTAAATGTATGAATAAGAAATATGAAGTCAACAGCATCGACATAGACATGGAGTCTACCGGTTCATATCGTGGCTTACAGCATCCTAAACACCTTGTTGGCATTCAGTTGGAAGACATTTTAACGGTTTTCATGTGGACAACCTTGGTTCATGATCCGTGTTGCTCATCTTTGCAAACATCTGCTGAGCTGTACCAGCCTTTAGGCAGACAATGAAGCCCTGCCAGCTCCATGACCTCTGACCTCCCTGTAAGACAGGGGGGAGGAGGAAAGGGAGAAAAGATTTTTTTAAGGGATCAATAAATTATCACAAAATCCTTTGAAAGTGTAGCCAGGGTCTTGTGTTCTGCGTGACCAGATGGTAATAGGGGACATGAGTCATGAAGCTTTAGGGCTGCAAGTACATTTTCTTCCATATTGTCCCCCACAATGAAATTATCGTCAAATACCCCTTAATGGATTTCAGCAGTACTTGGGGAATAATAATTCTTACAACTTGCAGAGGTTTCAAAAGATATTGGCACATTGTTGATATTGTGCCAATTTCCTAACCTTTATAAAATGACCAATGTGTTTCAGTAATTACTGTATAACTTACTAATGTAATGTCAAAAGAAGATGATACACTTACCTAGCTTTGCCCTTACTATGCATTCTTAAATATTTGATTATCAAAGGAAAGCTTTGATGCATGATCTCCAATGTATCAGAATGCAAGCTGTTAGTGTGCACTGTATCATGACATGGCATGACTTAGCCTCCTCAACATCACAGTCTTCATTTGTGGTACAGGTAGACGATTACAGGTATCAGATTGTGTCCTGTACTGTAAATGGTCAATGGGCTGCACTTATATACGTAGAGCTTTCCTACCTTAATGGATGAAACGTTTAACAATTGGTCATTACCATTCACCCATTACCCCATAGTGAAGGGCAGCTCTACCTCCTGAGCCACAGCTGCCCCCTGACCATATTTCTTCATGTTTCTTCACTGTGAAGTCCATTCTGTGTATGTGCACTAGAGGCTTCAACATTTTTGTTTTACCAACAAATAATTTTTTTTTTTAGCAGTTTTCAGCAGTGATCCAAAATGAAATTCTGCAGAATTTAGCTGCATATTTTTTTGTTGTTGCTTGTAATGTGATAGACACTATTCATTTAGGATGAAAAAATATATAACTTAGCACAAAAAGTAAGGGAATTTATGTTGGTAGATTATTTCTCTGTGGTAACAATGCTTTTTGGCAATAAATCTTATACCGTTGGAAAGCCTGTTTAGTTCCCTTTCAAATGGTGCCCCATTTGTAAGGAACATGCATTTGTGGGATGAGCAGCAGCGCTGAGTATGTGGGTTGCGCCCATGAAAAATTTGCCAAATCTTCTCTGCCAATGCCAAACAGATTATTCTGCCATTGACTCGTTTGGTGTTTGGTGGATTGGATGATTGAAGTTTGAAGAAACAAGACATATTGGCAATTTAACAATGTATTCATTTCACAAACAGGAGCCTCAGTAGCGTGTGGAAGAACCATACACAGCCACAACAGCCTGGCACCTCCTCCTCTTGCTGGTCACCAGCCTGGTCACACACTGCTGTGGGACGACATCCCATTCTTCAACCAGCATTTGTCGCAAGTCAGCCAACGTGGTTGTGTTGGTCACTCTGGCACGAACACCACGCCCAAGCTGATCCTACAATTGTTCAATAGGGTTGAGGACAGGACTGCTGGCAGGCCATTCCAGCCTCTCCACTCCCACATTCTGGAGGTAGTCTCTGATAAAGCCCGCCCTGTGGGGGCCAGCGTTGTCATCTTGGAGGATAGAGTTCGGTCCCAGACTGTGGAGATATGGGATTGCCACTGGTTGCAGAATCTCATCTCTATATCTCTCTGTATTGAGATTGCCTCCAATGATGACAAATGACGTTCCTTTTTCCAGTGAGGGAGATGCCGCCCCACATCATCACACTGCCTCCACCAAAAGGTGTTACTCTATCGGTGCAGCAATCAACATAGCGTTCTCCGCGTCTTCTCCACACTTTGACCCTATGATCCAACTGCCGTAGGCAGAATCATCCAATCCACCAAACACCAAACGAGTCAATGGCAGAATAATTTGTTTGGCATTGGCAGAGCAGATTTGGCAAATTTTTCATGGGCGCAACCCACATACTCAGCGCTGCTGCTCATCCCACAAATGCATGTTCCTTACAAATGGGGCACCATTTGAAAGGGAACTAAACAGGCTTTCTAACAGTATAATATTTTTGCCAAAAAGCATTGTTACCACAGAGAAATAATCTACCAAACACAAATTTCCTTACTTTTAAACGTTTATTTTAAAAATTGTTTCAAATCTGCGGTAAATCTGCTAAGGTGTCGTCAAAATTCTGCGGGCACCGATTATGTGTGGGCCTGGTCATAACTAAAGCAAGTGGCCAATCAATGATCAAAGATCGAGTTCCTTTGATATGGCACATAGTAAACTTGATCAATATTGAAATATCATATCAGGTCTCTACTGCATTACTGTGTGGCAAAATGGCATGTAAGAAAAAATGATGCTGTGTGGCAGAAAACTGCTGTTTTACCGTCAGGAGTATAATTCTGTGACATCTGTGATTTACACTGACTTATTTAGTTGTTAGTGTTATGTTATAACAACATATCTCTGGGCTGCAACCGCTTTTATTTTAGTAATGCTAAATGTAAAAGATACTGAAGTTATGGCTATGAAAAGACGAGGGGGGATGGAGAGTTGGTGGTTCATTTTTGATTAAGAAAGCAAATTTTGTATTTGTTTGACAGGGTTTGTTGTGTGTTTTTGTTTGTTTTTTATTTAGGATTTTTTCTTGACTTTGTTTTTGATTTCGGTGATTGTGATTCTTCTCTAAAAATCAAATAAAGGGACTTTGAAAACCAAAAACATCTCCTCTCCTCTCCTCTCCTCTCCTCTCCTCTCCCTTCCTCTCCTCTCCTCTCCTCTCCTGTCCTCTCCTCTCCCTTCCTCTCCTCTCCTCTCCTCTCCTCTCCTCTCCTCTCCTCTCCTCTCCTCTCATCTCCTCTCCTCTCCCTTCCTCTCCTCTCCTCTCCTCTCCTCTCCTCTCCTCTCCCCTCCTCTCCTCTCCTCTCCTGTCCTCTCCCTTCCTCTCCTGTCCTCTCCTCTCCTGTCCTCTCCTCTCCTGTCCTCTCCTCTCCCTCTCCTCACCCTCACCCTTCCTCCTCTCCCTCTCCCTCTCCTCTCCTGTCCTCTCCTCTCCTCTCCTCTCCTCTCCCTTCCTCTCCTCTCCTCTCCTCTCCTCTCAGGCTGCCGGTGGTGGAAGTGGAGGTCTTGTCAGCCTTGCTAGATTACATCTACTCCTCCAGACTCACCATAACCCAGCTGAATGTGGAGAGTTTGCTGAAGACCGCTGACCTGCTGCAGTTCGGAGCGGTGAAGAGGGCCTGTGAGGCGTTCCTGGTGCGTCTGCTGGATGTGGACAACTGCCTTGGCATGCTGGCGTTCTCCCAGCTCCACGCATGTCTTATCCTGGAGAAAGAAGCCCGCAGGCTGCTAGCCACCAGGTCAGAGAACAGTTCTCTCTATATATTTCATGAAAAAAGTAATGAAAATGTTGCAATGGGGAAATTGAAAGTTTTAGAAGACAAAGTGAAAGCAGGACAATACTGAATTGTAGTTTTTGCTTTCCATGCCATTGAGTATTTTTCCACTGTGCGGTGATTTTAAAAAGGAAATTTTACACATTAACAAATATGCTTGGGTGGTTATCAAGGTATTATGGTATACCAGGATATTTAGAAATCTTGAAGGTATGATTTTCAAAACCATCATATATACAGATGCTCCTCTTTCTATTAAACTCATATGTAGATGCTGTATTGAGACAGGGTTTCCACCAGTGTATTGTAAGCCCGGTGGTCCGCCAGGCCAAAGTTGACTCCCTGCCAGTGTTAAGCATCTGGGAATTAAAAAATAAAGTATTTACAAGATGTTTTTAAACTAAAACATGTTATAGAAGTGGCAAACTTCTTTAAGTAATAACGTGCGTAGGATGTGTGCGTAATGTTAGCCAATGTGTGGACGAGAGAGAGACAGAGAGACAGAGTGTGTGTGACGGTAAACATGAAGTAAGCAGTAACGTTATAGCTGTGAACATAGCAGTGCAATGGGTGTAATGTTACAGTTTTTGTTGGTGAATAAATGCTACTCCTCAAGACCCAAGCCAAGTTACCACGTCTTGCTTGCCACCTGCTGATTAAAGTGAGGGTATTAGCCCCGAGCTAGCCACAACTATGAACTAAGGTGGATACTGTACTGTACAAAATTAATGCAGAAATGCACAAAAATCTTAGTTTTTATTAGGGCTGTCAATCGATTAAAAAATTTAATCTAATTAATTACATACTCTGTGATTAGTTAAGCAAAATTAATCGCATACATAATTAACGGTACCTGAACCGATACTTTTTAAGAAAGTAAAAAAAGAAAAGAAAAAAACCCACTAAACAACAGTTGGTGACATTAAAGAACGGCTTGTTTATTGCTAAGGCCATATGGTCAAAATTAAATGATTTAATAATAATGTATAACAATAACAATAACTAATTTCACTAGTAAATTGCTGGTGAACGACAAAAACAACCACCAGATGGTGATGGACATTTACAATAACTTCAAATGCACCACGAGGCTGTAGTTTACCAGTTTCATTGAAAGCACCGTCTGTGTTGTTTCTCCGACGGCAGCTGCAGATTGTTACATCCCGGTGTTGAATCCTTTACAGTAAAACACAGTCACACTTTACACCGTTTAGCGTTAGCTGTCAGCATTTTAACCGTGTTTAATCCAGCTACTAGCTAGCGGTAGGCTAACGTTAGCTGCTGTTGAGTATTGTGTTAACTAGCGTCATGTGCAGCAGTGTTTGTGTTTCAGAGCATCAGAGAGAAGCGCAGACATATCAGTGGAACCAGATTTCGTTAGCCAGGGTTGGCAGGAAGAAGATTTTTACAACTAAATGTTCCAATTAATGATCCAGGCAGAACATTCTCGTCTCCCTCCTTCATTTTACAGTCCAATGGTGGCTAGAACGGCTCCGGGTCAAACGTCAATATGGAATAGATTAATCTGCGTTATTTTTTTTAACGCGTTTTTTTTCTCAGATTAATTAATTGAAATGAACGCATTATTTTGACAGCCCTAGTTTTTATATAAATGCTCCCTTCTAGGATATAATACATACTGATCCATTGTAGTCACCTACCAAGCCCCCAGGAAGTGCGCCAGGCTTTGAAGCAATTTGAACATAGTGGCCAAACAGTGGAATTGCAACTCTCGGCCCGTCATGTTATGCCCTCTGGCCCAAATATACTTTTTCCCCATAGACTTACATGGCGAAAGAGACGTCTGTATGTCAGTTGATAATTTTTTTGGAGAATCACAACCTCTGCAAAATGACTTGTTTCACTCTACTTCAGTCTGGAAGTAGCCGGCTCAGCAGGCGGATGTCTCTAGTGCGCCTGCTCTAAGGGCCGCACAATGCGGAAGCAGTGCCCATCATCCGGGTCATTTTGGCTCCATGATGGCTTCATGCACCACTGAGCAACTCTCATAGAGATGAAAGGGGCTCTGCCTCGAACGCTGGATCCAGTTCTTATTATACATCCATGCCCTCTACATATACATCTTTTACTGTATGGTTGCTAAAGTCACTCTGTAAGAGATTCCTAATTAATTTAATTTCAGGAAGGCTTTAACTTTGACCACTTTGCTGCAGGTTTCAGGAAGTGATCAAAGAAGAAGAATTTCTAGAACTGGATCCTAAAAGCCTGAGGACTGTCCTAAAAGAGGAGGACCAGGAAGTGGCGGTGGAGGCAGTGGTCAGGTGGCTGGGCCATGACCCTCTCATGCGAACGAAACATCTCTCCTCCCTGGCACTGGATATCGACCCAATGAAGGCCTTGTTGAAAATACGTGGTTACAATGAGCTAAATGACTCTGACAGCCTCCTTTCCATGTTTACCCTAGCGCCCATGTTCAAACAGGCCTCCATGGGGTTTAATAGGATGAGATCCAGCTCCAAGATGATAGTCATTGGGGGTTACCATTGGCGCCCTTTGTCTGAGGTTCAGCGCTGGGACCTTCTGAGCGGGGATTGGGTGCAGGCTAAAGACATGCCGGATCACTCCAAGGAGAGCTATGCGGTGGCCTTACTGGGCTGTACCATTTATGTGAGCGGGGGGTACAGAACCAACACCACACAGGTGTTGGATACAGTCTGGGAGTACAACAGCGATTCTGACTATTGGACTGAAGGGCTGCCCATGTTGACTGCCAGGTACTTACAAACATACTGTCTGATTTGTTTTTTTATTTGTTTTAAGCTTTGTTTCTTGTTAGGCTCTGAGTTTCCTGGCATGACTGCAGTGGTGGAAGAAGTGTTAGGATTCTTTACTTAAAGCTGCTATATTTTTATATAACAATAGATGTACTGAGGTACAGTCTTTGAGTAAATGTACTTGCCCTCCACCATCGCATTACTGATCAAATACAACAAAAGCTACCGCTCTTTCAATCATGGCAATACTGTTTGAAATTTGGTTTAAAATATATCTAATACTAATCATAACCCCCCCACCCCCTGCAGGTACTACCACTGTTCTGTGGCCTGTTGTGGCTGTGTGTATGTCATGGGAGGCTACAGAGGAGCTTCAGCAATGCCGCAGACTGAACTGTTTGATCCACTGAAAAGGAGGTGGATGGCTGTAGCTGATATGGTGCATGGTGTGTTTCTACAAGTCGTTTTTCATCTTTATTGTTTCATTGTAATCCAGGTATCACATGAGCATTTGTTTGTCAAAAGTATCACAACCAAGATCATACAAAACTTGAAACTGGTGAATGAACTATGTGGTTCAAAACATTTGAGGACAAACCCACAATACCACAAGTGATAACTTGTGGGTATTGTGCATTGAAAGTGATGACTTTCAATGAATGATGGGTGCCAAATATTCAGACCGTCCTCACTCAGAAAACGGCCATATAGGTCAAGCAGCTTATAACCCATATTTACGTTTCTTATTAGGCGGCAACCTCTAGTAGCCATAGTTGTAATCATGGGACAAAAGGCAGAAGTGAAGTGACTAATTGCCACATAAGGAGGCAGGTTGCGGTGGTGGATGGGTTGAACAAACAGGACTCTTCACTAAGGAGACTCGTGTCCCGTGTGAAAGCAAAACTCAATGGTCACTTTTTTTAAATAACTGACTGTTATGGACCCGATTCTGTGTTGTCCATGACCATCCCTGATGATTTCCTAACCCAAAGTATTTTTGTTGCCTAAACTTAACTAGTTCAATTTCACAACCTTAATGGTCCAGTGTGTAACGTGTTTAGTTGTTCATTATCAAAATCTGTGTTGCCCGTTCACAAACTTGTCCTTTTTCATGAATATTTACCACCACCATCAATTGCAAGTATTCCTTTTGGCTTGGAATTTTACTTTTGCATTCGCATGAACTGGGGTAGACGCTCCATATTCACGCGCCATCTTGAAATACGTTAGCCGGTAAGGGACATACAGGACATTCTGCTCCGCCTTTCACGTTTTCGCTGTCACATGATGAACTCACAGGTGCTGCTAATGCTGCTAATGGGTATCGTAGCTTCCACGGCGAGTTTGAAGAAGGAAACATGGAGGACCGCACATATTGAAAATACAAATTTCAGGAACAGGAGTCTTCTTCTTCGCCCAGAAAAAGAAAAAGGATACTGAAAAGAGCAAGAGACCGTCTTTTTGAAGCGTGAAGGCTACCGTAGCTGTAACACCTACTTTGAACTACGTGGTGCGAGAGAGTTGATTGCGATATATGATCTCAACGCTAGATGGGAGAAATTCCTACACGTTGGACCTTTAAGTGCATGTTAAAAACTGTGACTGTTACGTTAGATCGAATGGTCATGTTATTTACTGCCACCACCATCTGTTTTAAACGGCCACCGTGCGGCTGTTTTGGCTGTTAAATAGAATGGTTATATATGTCATTTTTGGAAGTCATTGGCAGTCGACCTATTCTATCGTTTAGGTATGAGGACGTGTTGCAAATATTCCATGTGAATGCCACAATAGAATTTGTGCAAACAAGTTAACATCAATCAATAGTTAATTCATCATTTTGGGAAATATGCTTAAATATATGCTTTTAATTGCAGAGAAGTAGAAGAGAAGATCAATACCACTAGATCAATACAACTATCAATCTATCAATCATAGCTATCAATCTTCTCATTTAACTAAGAATCTAAGAACGCAAATAAGTCTAAAGGTCAAATTTTAAATTGACTTGATCCTGTCCGTGTTTACAGGTGTAGGGAACGCCTCTGCAACAGTGTTGGGAAACAACATCTACATAGCAGGTGGTAATTATGGCTTCAAGGGCAGCTGCAGCTACAACAAGATCCAGAGTTACAAGGTAGACATCGACCAGTGGAGTATCCTAACCACTTGCCCCCATCCAGGTAGGTCTAATATCAGATCTAATCATTAAATAACCAAGTTCTCAGGGATACTAAAGAATTAGTAAAACAAAAACAAAAAATTACATCTGCTTTTGATTGTGCATGGAGAAAGATATAGCACCAAACTTAGCTGTTTCCAATTTAGCCTTTTTAACTCAACATGTAACTAGGTAGAAATGCCTGGCTTGAAACACACATATTGTCATTTCGTTGCTCCCAGCAGAGTACGGGATGTGCCTAGTGTCTTTGAACAGCAGCCTGTACCTGGTAGGGGGCCAGACCACCCTCGCAGATCGCTTCGACCCAGACACAGAAGAATGGATCCCGCTTGCCATGATGAAGGAGGGGAGGATAGAGTGTGGGGCGGTGGCCATGCTGGGCTGTGTGTACGTCACTGGGGGCTATTCCTGCTCTAAAAGGACCTACCTGCAGAGCGTGGAGAAATATGACCCTCACACAGATACGTGGGACATAGTCGGAGACCTGACAGAAGCAGCACGCTTGCATGGCTGTATCTGTGTTTATAATGATATGTAGTGTGGAAAGAGTGGCAAGTCAAACATTGCTGGTGGCTGATGGCATAAGCCACTGTGGTACAGCGGCATAAACTAATCCCCTGGCAGCACTGGCTACTCACTACACCGACCAGCCACGGTGGCTGATGGCAAATGCCACTGTGGTACGTTAATACATCCATGGAATAAGTCACTACGGTAGAGAAGCCAACAATAGCCATGTTAACTCATGTTAGCTCTAATAATTTGGGTACATCTGCAAGAATGATATCACTTAACTGTTTGTCAATGTCCGTTGCCTAACGTTAACACGTCCACCTGCCGTTAAATGGTGTGCCAGTGGAACACAACCGGCACAGGTCAGTGTAGTGAGCGGCCAGTGCCGCCAGGGGATACGTTTATGGCTATGTACCACAGTGGCTGACCATCAGCCACTTTTCGATCTCGGCGTCACGCCACCCTGCTATAAACCAAAGGCAACAACTGTTCATAGTGAATTAGCAAAATGGCTACTTTTCCTGGAACTCAATCTGCCACCTCAAGAGTATTTTTTTTTTTTTTTTAATCAACTTCTGGTCTGCCCTGTAACAGATTTTGACACATTTCAGATACACTCAAAGAATACAAGAATCTGATAGACAGAGACTGATGTCTGGTGTTTTACACGTTTCCTGGGGGCAGAAATAATCCAGTCCAATATTTCTCACAGCAGACATTTCAACTTGTCATAGCAGGAAATGCGCAGGTGTAAGTAATACCGTTAATGAAGGCTCACTTCCAGCAGTGTTCCAGTCAGCCATGACAGTGTGAATTCATCCATCATTAATTTTATTTTCTTTACCAGACACCTGTGCTTTTTCCTACTGTGATATTTCAAAATGCCTTCTGTGAAAAACAGCCTATTAGAGTTCAGTAAACTTTTTAAGCGAGATTATCTAACTTTTTGCTGAACAGCAACCACAATTATGGGATAATAGTTTTTAATAAAATGCAACAGTAGCACACGCAGAGAAAAATTGTGAAATCAATGATCTGAATCAGTAATTACACACTAGCTACTGTATGTTTGCCACCATACGCTGCTGCTCATACCAGAACGAGTAAAGTTGTAGCTGCAAAATACCTATGCCAAATAGTAAATGCAATTGGGCAAATACAACCTTTCATTCCTAAAAGCCAGAATGTGTTATTTCTTCTACTTCTTCTTAATCGCACATTTTCTTTTATCTGACAGACAGACAGACAGACAGACAGAGTGTGAGTCTCTTGGGCTTTGCACAGTGAGGTATTTCAGATTGTTTATGCCTCCAGAAAAGCTCCTCCAATAAGGCCAATCTGCTTGCAAGGCTCTGGTTTCTGGGTATCCTTAAGCAAGTTTATCTAGTAACTCCTAATCAATTTAGAGTTTTATCTATTCTGAAAAGGAGTGATGTGTGTGTGTGTGTGTGTGTGCGTGTGTGTGTGTGTGTGTGTGTGTGTGTGTGTGTGTGGGTGTGTGTGTGTGTCTGTGTGTGCACGAGCGCGCGTGTGGGGCTGTTTGAGAGTTAACAAAATAAAAGGAAGAAGTAGATGAAAACAGATTGACTGGCAGTCCAGCAGATAGCGGGGCAGACAGAGACAGACACAGAGGGACAGTCTCCGGTCATCTGTGTGTCTTTCGACCTCATCTTTATCTGAACTCCTGAATCCCAGGGAGTTTGTCTCTGTACAGCCCTACACAGGTCATTACAGAGAAATGGTACCATCCAGGAGATGGAGAGTAAGAGGAGAGTAATACCACCTTAATACATACACTCAAACTGGATGTATGAATGTAACTGGAGCTGCATTATATGTGTATTTTGTTTAAACTCGATTGTCCATCTATGTATTTAAGCAAATCAACAATGTCACAGTTTGAAATGTAGTTTTTAATTTATTTTTATGTTTTGCCATGTTGGTGGCATGGCTCTAGGGATGGCACGTCTGTTGGTTGGCCAGTCCACCCCTTTGGCCCAGACCACGATGTTGACATTTTTGTTTTTCTAAGTGAAATATCTCAACAACTATGGGATGGATTGCCATGATATTTAACACAGACATCTGTGTCCCCCTCAGGATGAACTGTAATAACCTCTATAATAATAGCCAAACTTTCCATATAGCGCCATCATCAGGTCAGCATTTAAATTAGTCTAGTACCTCCAAATACTTAGTGTTTAGTGTCAATTAGCACCCAAACGCATTCTAACATGCAAAAGATGGTGAACATGGTGAACATGGTAGACATTGTCACATTATCATTGTGAAGATGTTAGCTGCTGACATTAGCATTTAGCTAAAAGCACTGATGGCCTGCCTTACAGTCCTGCTAGCACTGCTGTCGACTCTCGTGACTACATCAACGATGCTACAAGGCTAATTCAATTTTACCTTTTAGTTTATTAATGATTGTTTTACTATACCTTTTTATAAATATGATGAAATCATTTTTATTCTACAGTTCCTTGGACTATAGTTCGATGTTCGAATATCAGCAAGAATAACACTAGTTTCATTTTGAAAATGATTGATTGATAATGACATCACCACATAAGTTGCATACGTTCACATGTAATTTAACAATGTAATTCATGGCTTTACAGTTTCAGTCTGAGGTGCTGGTGTCTTTAACAAGCAGCTGAAGGGTGTCACATATTAAATATAGTTGGGAATAGCTAATATGGCGTTGGGTGCAATAAAAAAAGTCTCTGTAAATTGTGTGTAACCCTATTAGGTATATGCACAGAACCCACTCTGAACTTACATGACAAATGCTTACCCTTTTCCACCAATTACACCGATGTCTATGCTCATTGTTCTCTTTGACAATAATGGCCCAGATCTACATCTCCTTGACCCATTTCATTTCAAGTTCCACTGCTGTGCTCTAAAGGCTGAACACCAGATATGCATAACTGCTCTTTCTGTATGGCGAATGGTATGGTAATGAACACATGATGCCAGAGGATGGCAGTGTTGCTCTATGTGGAATCTAGGAATACACTTGGCAAGAAATACAATGTCTGTGTAAGTATAATTGGTTTGTAGCATGCTCTTTTGAGTTTTTCCTACATCTTGAAACCAAACTCAGAGGAGCTTTGCTCTTGACAAGCAAGGACACGAACAATCATAAAATCAATAGAGGGACTGATGGACAAGAGAATCTTGCTGAATACCTTTGGATGTAGCCTGAGTAAGTGTTCATCCTTCAACAGTGATGTTGTGGAGGGTAAAGCCCCCTCGTCTAAACCACTTACACTTGCAGAATGCTTTTTAAAAGGCTGGGAAGCAAGTAGCTTTCATAACCTTCTCAAAACCTTTAGTCAAGTTGCCCTTAAGCAAGGCTCTCGACTGCGAGCAGCTGCAGTGAAAACATCTGGGCGTGCTTTATCGGGGTGTTGATCAAACTGGTGACGCTACTATTACTCAGCCAGGTGCTAACTACAGCAAACTGCAACAAGGGAGCAACCTGTGTCATAAAATATTTCACCCACAAAGCCTCAACACGTCTTACCTTTTTACTAGAGGTTTTTTTGTCGGATCTATTGATTGTGGTGACAATGGCAAGCCATTAAAGAGCCCCGATTATGCTTTTTTGTAACTTTTAGTGTGTTATAAAGCTTTTTTGTGTATATAATAGATAACAAAAAACCTTTTTCTCAACTGTCTAAAAACCGTTTGCCCACATTCCTGTTTAATAATCCTCAATTAATGATGTCATTTATTGAGAATGCCAGCCCAGTTTTTCATATGTGCTGCCCATAGGTGCTGCCTGAGCAGGCACAGCCTGCCCAGGCTTGTTTGAATTTGGTTGACCAATCACAACAGAGTGGGCCTTCTGCCCAATCAGAGCAGACTGGGCTTTTCAGGAAGGCGGGCCAAGAGCTCAGACAGACGTTTTATGCAGAGGAGCTGCGGCAATGGGCAGTATGAGAAACATAATGCGTTTTTTGAACATCAAAGCGTGTAAACCTATTCTAGTAGCCCGCAAGAGTACAAATATGACAGTTAAAAGGAGTACAATAGGGTATCTTTAATAAAAGGGTTGAGGGACCTGAGTGTGAGCAGATAGGATCGGTGGTTACTGTAGGTTGATAAAGGTCATACATTATTTAATGTGACCAAGAGAATAAATGAGGGGGGTCATTAGAAATCCACCTCTTTTATACACCTAATATATTCCACTCATATCTCCCCCCCCCCTTTCATCTTTCCTCTCGTCACAGCTCTGCTCCATGCCCTGATCCTTGTTGTTTTCGCCCACTTAAAGCTGATAATGAAATGTATGCACTGGGCGAAGCAGGCGATTAATCAGAGCAGATGTGTATCTAGGTGAGTGCCAGAGCAAGTCTCAGGAGCACAGGGGCCTGACGGCTCAAACTCCACACTGGTTTCAGTAGGGAAGCAGAGGCCTCGCCTCTTACCCCATGGCTGTCATTGCCAACGTATGTGCCAGCCTGCCTTATTACAATTAATTAGCTGGTGCCGAAATGTCCTCACACTTCAGAAGCGATCATGTCTCATCTCGGCCAACGAAAAGGCTGCTGGTGGGCTGTTGTCACGTTTGCTGGCCTGATAAATCTGGGATGACAATTTAATAGCACAATATAGTGGTTGTATCCTCAAAGAAATATCACAAGTAATCTGCCTGTGGTATTTTACATTTAAATAGTGCAGTTGTTGTCCTTAATACACATTTTGGTGACTTTATGATCATTTCTGTCCCCTCTATCCTCATTATATACCGATGATGTTATTACAATAGTATCTAGCATATTTATAATCCTGATACACTTTATCAAAAACATTGACATTGTGTTACATTGTGCTTTACATGGGGAAGTCAAGATTTAAAAAGAAATTTGCACTACAAATGAATAAAATAAGCAGAAAATAAACAAATAGAACAGATCAAACATATTAAAACAATAAATAAAGCCTATGTGTGACAATAATAAAGATTAAGTTAAGGGATTAAGGGATTAAAAATAGGTCCTGATTCTGCATTGTACTCAATAACTTTATTTTGTCTTAGTCTCGCGTTGCCAGACCTATGTCCACACTGCTGTGGAGTAAGGTCTGGCTACACCACACATTCTAGGATAGGAGAAAAAAACAAAACTCTGGGTTGTTTGGATTTGTTTAAACCAATCATAATCATCTTGGGCGGTGCTAAGCTCCGGACGCAGCGACGGTGGCTGTGCAAAATAGCAGTGATGGCCAAATGGAGCTTCATGAAGCTTTGTGAACCATTGTCTTTATTTTCTGAGTCCACTAGATGGTGCTCTTGGTTTTAAGAGAAAGGCTTAAGGCATTTCAATTCAGTGTATTCTCAACCCTTTGTTGAACAGAGAGCGCCATCTAGTGGGCTCAGAAAATAAAGAAAATGCTTCATGAAGCTTCATTTGGCCATCACTACAAAATAGTCTCAGGAAGAAACTTGTTTTGATAGAACGTTTGAACCCCGCAAAAGAAAACGTAATCATACAATATTATATGAAGTTACCCAATACGGTAACGTGAGCTATTTCAATTAGCTGGATACATGGTTAAACACACATCTTACCAGTGTATCCCTGTGTGTACTTTGTCCACAGCAATTCCCACCAATCAGTCCCAAACGTCCCAGTTAGATGTAAAATTATTTGTAAATCTTTACAATCATTCTCTGAAAGAACCAAGCAGGCCTGCCTTGTTGCACGATCCAAATTATCTTCAAAACTTGACATTTTTTAGTGTGTAGCTTGCTAGCTCGAAGTTTGTTGTTGTTTTCTGAAGCTAACAGAGTTTGAGAACAGCAACACACGTGAGCGAAAGGCGGTTGGAGCCCGTGGGATGTCAGGCAATTATTCTGGAAATGTACTTCCGTTGAGCCAGGCTAATTTTGTCCTCATCATACTTTATCTCTTATAGTATATCCCTGTAATATCCCTGACATCTTTATCAGATGTTGCATACAACTTATGGTTCCATTCTTTTAAACTGTTTGTTTACAACAAGTCATCATCCCGAGGGCTGCACCATTAAAACTGTTAGTCTGTTACTGTTAGAGTAAATACTCTCATAGCTTAAAAATGCCTCAAGATGAATTGCAGCTCCCAAGCTGGATGTCATTCAGTCAACTCACCACACAGATTCAGGCTTTCCAAACTGGAAAGAGCAGATACCTCTGCTTAGCTGACTAGTTGAAATGGAAATGATGCTGAACTAGTCGTAGTTCATTGCATGGGACCTGATACACATACTCAAGGCTACATCGGTTGCCTTCTGAGATGTCCAATGTTCACAGATGTAAACTTGAGAGTATTTGATTTGAAGTATTGCCCTGTGTTATTTCATGGTGTTTCTGTGTGAGCTTCAGTAGCTTCACACCATTTTTGCCTACTGTCTGCACAAGGCAGAATAACCTTTTTTTAAAGTATGCTGCGTAGAGAAAAAAAAAGCCTCACATTGCTGTAAGCACCTTACTGTACAACAATAAAAGATAATAAGATTACATTTTTTAAGTTGAAAGCAAATTAGGTATTATATACCTGGGGGCAGCCAATATCATGCATGTGTGCAAAAAAGGAAAAATGTCCTACACAAGTGAGATATTGCTTTAAAGTTTCTGATATCGCACATGAGGGCTGTCTGTACTGCAGTGTGGCAGCAATATGGCACCTGTTCATGAGCTTCTCAAAATGTCTACATTGCAGGACATTTAGAATGATGTTAAAGCTCCCATATTATGCTCATTTTCGGTTATATTTTAAGGTTGTATCAGAATAGGTTTACATGGTTTAATTTTCAAAAAACATCACAAGCATTGTTGTACTGCACAGCTCTCTCTCACTGCTGCAGACCCTATTTTCACTCTGTGTTCAGGTCTCTGTTTCAGCTACAGAGTGAGACATATTTTCTTCTGTACTATCTTTGTTTGTAGTCGCGCAGTAGATAGGTAAGGATCATGTTAGCTAGCTGTTTCCATAGACCGTAAAAGAAAGGCTGTTTCTCCAACTTCGGTCAGTTACAAGGCAGGATTAGCCGGGAGACATCTTCTAAACGAGGGTGCACATGTAAGTTGTTCTTTTGTAGATTATGGGGAACTTGTGTGTGTTGTAACAGTGCTTTGCCATTGAGAACGAGGTAGCATGCTAGCGCTAGCATGCTAACGGTTGCGGTTAGCCAGCTCATTTCGGCTAGTGACGTAGAAAGCCGTGCAGATTTTGAACAGCTCACCCAGAGACTGAAGGCAGGACACATTCAAAAACCCGTATCTCACTCAAAACAGCATGGATGTTTTTTTTTTCAAAGTTTGTATGCGTGTGGAAGCACCAGAGACACAAAATAACACCCCAAATCCCAGAAAAAGTGTTTTTTTCATAATATGAGCACTTTAAACTGCTCATATTATGCTCATTTTCAGGTTCATAATTGTATTTAGAGGTTATATCAGAATAGGTTTACATGGTTTAATTTTCAAAAAAACACCATATTTTTGTTGTACTGCACATTGCTGCAGCTCCTCTTTTCACCCTGTGTGTTGAGCTCTCTGTTTTAGCTACAGAGTGAGACATCTCACTTCAGCCTGGTCTCACAGAATTCCGTGAAACGATCACGAACTGTTAACACCGAATTACATGGTGGTGGCATAGAATGTGTGAAAGTTCTGTGTGGCCACCATAAAAAACAAATGGAATTGGAAAACAATGCCAATGTAAAGTCAATAAGAAGATGACGTAGCATTAGGAGCGACTACGGTAGTGAGTAGTATGAAAGCCCGAAATTCTGCGTAGGGAGGTTGGTTGGGGTGGTGGATGGGTCAAACAACAGGACTTTCACCCAGGAGACCAGGGATCGTGTACCACGTGTCACGTTTCCTAAACCCAACCGTTGCTTTCTTCTTTTACTAAACCCAACCGTCCCGCGTGTCATGGAAACATAAGCCCACCCACGACCTTTTCCTTAACTTAAGGGTCCGTGTTCATTTCACAGAATTCTTCCGTGGGCCCATCACAGAATTTTTGGCTATTCCGTGAAACTGCCACAGATTTTGAGTTAAGGGGCCGTGTTCATTTCACGGAATTCTGTGAGATCAGGTTGCCATCTTTGTTGGGAGTCACACATGCGCAGTAGCTAGGTAAGGACTACTAGCCAGTCAGAAGCAGAGTATGAGGGCGTGCCCTGACAATAGCTAGGTAAGGACTACTAGCCAGTCAGAAGCAGAGTATGAGGGCGTGCCCTGACAATAGCTAGGTAAGGACTACTAGCCAGTCAGAAGCAGAGTATGAGGGCGTGCCATGCTAGCAGCTAGGCGAGCATTATAACGTGTTACAAAGTGACCACGTTTGTCTCTGAAGTAAAGGCTGGACTACAATAGAGCTGTTTGGAGCAGTTGGTGAACAGTGTTTTCTGTTGGAGATGGTAAGTCCCTTTGGTAAGCTTTTTCACTTTGTAAACCTATAACATGCACAAAAAAGATATAATCTCAGCAAAAAAAGAAACGTATCTTTTTCAGGACACTGTATTTTTTAAAGATGGAGATAGATAAGATACTCATTTTTTATTTTTTAAAGATACTTTTGTAAAAATCAAAATAACTTTAGAGATCTTCATTGTAAAGGGTTTAAACAATGTTTTCAATGCTTGTTCAATGAACCATAAACAATTAATGAGCATGCACCTGTTGAACGGTTGAAAAGACAATAAGAGCTTGCAGGAGGTAGGCAATCACAGTTAAAGGTCCCATGTCATGAAAATTTCACTTTATGAGGTGTTTTAACATTAATATGAGTTTCCCCAGCCTGCCTATGGTCCCCCAGTGGCTAGAAATTGTGATAGGTGTAAACCGAGCCCTGGGTATCCTGCTCTGCCTTTGAGAAAATGAAAGCTCAGATGGGCCAATCAGGAATCTTCCCTTTATGATGTCATAAGGGGAAAGGTTACCTCCCCTTTCTCTGCTTTGCCCGCCCAGAGAATTTGGCCCCCCCATGAGAAAGAGAGAGACATCATGGCTTGAAAACAAGCAAAGCATGGCAGTTGGTCAAGGCCACACCCCCCCTCTCTCCTCCTCAATAGCATTTAAAGCTACAGACACAGAAATGGCACATCCTAAGGAAAGCTCATTGTGGGACTCTGCACCAAGGCTGAATTTCGGGAAAGAGACTTCAGATACAGTATAAGGGGACCACTAAGGCCTATATAAAAGAGACTTCAGATACAGTATTAGGGGACCACTAAGGTCTATATAAAAGAGACTTCAGATACAGTATTAGGGGACCACTAAGGTCTATATAAAAGAGACTTCAGATACAGTATTAGGGGACCACTAAGGTCTATATAAAAGAGACTTCAGATACAGTATTAGGGGGACCACTAAGGCCTATATAAAAGAGACTTCAGATACAGTATTAGGGAGACCACTAAGGCCTATATAAAAGAGACTTCAGATACAGTATTAGGGGACCACTAAGGCCTATATAAAAGAGACTTCAGATACAGTATTAGGGGGACCACTAAGGCCTATATAAAAGAGACTTCAGATACAGTATTAGGGGACCACTAAGGCCTATATAAAAGATACTTCAGATACAGTATTAGGGGACCACTAAGGTCTATATAAAAGAGACTTCAGATACAGTATTAGGGGACCACTAAGGTCTATATAAAAGAGACTTCAGATACAGTAATAGGGGACCACTAAGGTCTATATAAAAGAGACTTCAGATACAGTATTAGGGGACCACTAAGGTCTATATAAAAGAGACTTCAGATACAGTATTAGGGGACCACTAAGGTCTACAGTATTAGGGGACCACTAAGGCCTATATAAAAGCATCCAAAAAGCAGCATGTCATAGGACCTTTAAAAGAAATTTAGGAAAGTAAAGAGACCTTTCTACTGACTCTGAAAAACACCAAAAGAAAGACGTCGAGGGTCCCTGCTAATCTTCGTGAACGTGTCTTAGGCATCGTGCAAGGAGGCGTGAGGACAGCAGATGTGGCCAGGGCAACACATCGCAATGTCCCTACTGTGAGATGCCTAAGACAGTGCTACAGGGAGACGGGAAGCACAGCTGATCATCCTCGCAGTGGCAGACCCTGTAACAACACCTGCATAGGATCGGTACATCCGAATATCACACCTGCGGGACAGGTATTTCTTTTTGTCAAAATGTAAATAAAGAAATATCACAAAAACATACTTTCCGATGTTTTGGGCTCACTCTCACTGAATCATGAGGTTATGAATGCATGGTGATATTTTTCCAATGTAGTCTAACATTAGACCGAGATGACCTCACTGTAGACGATGCAGCTCTTCTGTCTCTCCTCTCCCGTGCTGCTGCTGCTGGGGCATTTGGGTTAAGTGGCATCGGCACATGCAGTTCAACATCACATCTCCTTAAGTCCTCTAATATTTCCTCATTTATGTCATCAACACATCCATGATTCATGGAAATGTGTAAAACAAGGTCATATTTTTCCTTGTATTTATGTATGGTTTGCAAAAATGGGAACTGCTGGGTCCGTGAGATGAGAGAAGCAAAGCGTATGCTCGGTGTGCACACTCTACATTACGGCCAAGCACGCGCCCTTAAAATAGCATCTGAATAACACGCCACTGACTTTAGACTAGTATTAAACGATTTAACTGTTTTATACTGCATACTACTGATGAACACAGTATGCAGTAGGTACTGCATACTGTGTTCGTCTATAGTATGTAGTAGGCGATTTTGAAAACGGCCAAAGACAGGAAGTGAAGCTATGTGATGCGATCTGAATGAGACACAGACATTTCAAAATAAAACAGGAAGAGGCAGTCATAACTAAGGAAAACATAAACCTGACCCTTTAGACACAAGTGTGAGACGTTACACACACTACACATGTTATGACCGGCCCCTTACACTGTCCACAGTTAAAGATGACATGTCTGTGTCTGTGACTACCTTAAAAGATTCCAAATCATAATTGGACCACACAGTCTTATTTGAGCAACAGTGATGTGGTGGTGAGGTGAGATGCTGCCATTTAACAGCTTCATCTACATAGCATTGTCTTTAGTGTCATGTATCTTCACAACATCTGTACTAGAAGATCACAGAAATATATTCAGTCTATAGTAAGGGTGGCTTTTTTTTCCTTTGCCCATCCTGACCCCCACCGCTCACTCGCTGACATCATCTGGAAGTCAGTGTGATGAATTGCTTGTCAGTGGGAAAAACTATTTGTTTCTAGAGGATGTATGCGAACTGAAAATACCATATGATGTCTACTGCAAAGCAGATATTTGTCTTAGTTTTGTTTGGCAGAGCAGCAACTGGAGAGATGTAGACCAGTTCTGCAAGGAAACACTAAATGACATAAGTTATTTTGTGGTTGGAGTAAAGCACATTTTATCTCATGTCTCCTATCAAAAGTATCTTCTTTTTCTCTTCATTTCCTTCTCTGCAGGGTGTCTTTTACTCTCTGCTCACCTCTATGAACTTATTATTACTTTCACTCACAACACCCTCACCCGCACACACATCCTGACATATTTGTATCTTCTATGTACTTACAATATTTGCAATGCAAAGATGTCATTGTGACCAGTTTGAGAGAAAACCTGAATGCTATGGCGCTAACAGACACACACACACACACACACACACACACACACACACACACACACACACACACACACACACACACACACACACACACACACACACACACACACACACACACACCTTTCCACTGCCCTGTTTAACCTTGGCCATGTTGATACTGACTTGCAGTTTACATAATAATATGCAAGACATATTTGACTGAAAGGATGCTGTGCCTGGTTCTCTGATTTACTTAAACAAATAGAAGAAAAGAAAGGTGCGAGAATTGTGGAACATGTGTCAGTACATTTAGTATAGTGCAATTGACTTTTTATGCCATTTAAACTTATCCATTTTAGAGGCATTTTTTGTGTTTACTCTATTATATTTAGTTGACTGCTATTCCTACTATTCATGTAAAAAATATATGGAATTCTATTCCATTGCGTCTATTCATGTGCACAGTGCCTGTTGATAAAGCAATAAATACATTATTAAATTAATCTCCATCTTCACTAACTATAGCCTACTATACCTTTACTTTGAATACTTAAAATATTGCATAAGCAGAAAAGCAAACGTAAGTATGCAAATTAAATGAAATAGTTCCTTTAATGCGTTCTGTGTGTGTTCTGATGCCATCCCATATTAATGCTGATGATATAATTGGCCAGTTTGATATAGGGGAGGGCTGGTAGGACTGTCCGAGTGGTAAACCTTTATATTTGGGAAGTAAACAGAATAGAGTAGAGAGATCTGAATGCTGAAAGTCAACGCTGCCCTGGAGCAAAGTTAAGTCACTTCTGGGGAATCATGTTGACGAAGAGCAGCTCCACCCGTCTCTTCATCGTCATCCTTAACTTCATCTTCTACCTTCCTCTGCTCGTGCAGACCTTTCAAAGAAGGTATGTTTATGTCTCTCGCCAAATGAACTGGACTTTGGCCCAAAAGTACTGCAGGGAGTATCATATTGACCTGGCCACTTTTAGAAATCAGAATGACTTTGATGACGTACAGGTACATGGTCTACTCCGTGATGATGACAAACATCTCTATTGGATTGGTCTCCAAAGAGACCACAATAATCAAAATGACTGGATTTGGTCTGATGGAGCGCAAAGCAGCTATACAAACTGGAATTCCAACAGCCATCAGCCTGATAACTATCATGGAAACGAGAATTGTGTTGTTTCGGGAAGTTCATATTGGTATGATATAGTCTGCACTCAACAACATGCATTTCTGTGTTACGATGATAATCCAATCTTGGTGAAAGAGAACAAGACATGGGAGGCGGCTCTGGAACACTGCAGGAATCTTCATTTCAATTCAATCAACCCATCCTCAGTTAATACCTACGATCTTCCAGACATGGACTTTGGAGGCGCCAACTCGGATGCCAGAAAAGTGATCCTGAATGCCCAGACACCAGAGGTATGGATAGGTCTACGTTTCCTGGCAGGAGAGTGGCTGTGGGTGAACAGAAAGCCTCTGCTGCAACCACTGCCTGCCTGCCCTGCACCCACGATGAACTGTGGGACAATGTCCAGTACCGGGGAGATTTTGACACAAAGGGACTGTTTGGAGAGAAGGAATTTTCTTTGCTTAGGGATATAGAGTACATTTAGTTCAGAGCCTGTATATGTAGATGCTTGTTTTATAAGTCAATATTTTAGCTGTATTCTGGATTTGTGCTTGTGTTGGAAGAGGAATAGATTTGTATTTACAATTTTGAGAACTGTAAGTTCTAGATTTAGAACAGGTAAAGCACAGGTACAGCATGTTGTCTGTTGTTATAATTAGAGATGCACCGATTACAATTTTTAGGCCGATTACAATTTTCGATTTTTCATTGACTTTGACCAGCCGATACCGATTTTAGCCGATTCTGATTTAATTTTTTCTAACCACTTTACAGCACACACAAATATTTATTTTCTATCTTTTCTTTAATAGAAAGTTTACCATTTTTCATAGAACATAGAACATTTTTTGAATAGATAATCGATCACTATAAAATAGAACTATATAAATGACTACTGTGTATGTTGTTATGGAATGAAGAACCATTTCCTTCTTTTCACATCCAATATCCAACTACAATTTTTTTTATATATTTAGCAAAATAAACTTCTGTATGTATGAAAACAGGGAAAACAGGTAAGGGCAAGAAAATAATATATAAATAACAAATAAAAATAAAATAAATATAGCCTTGCAATATAAAGATATTTCTCAAAACACACACAGACATGTTTGAACGTCAACAGTAACGTTACCTGAAAACAGCGTGTAGTTCCTTTTTTAGCAAGTTTGCTTTATTTGTCATTGTGCATAAATATGTAACAATACCGTTGCTGTCAACAGCCTTATCTGCTGCTAACATCAGCTGGCGGTAGGTTTTTAATGTTGGTTTTGAGCGCTATGCATCCCCACTAACCTGGAAAGCGTTTTAAACAGTAACGTTAATACAGCATGTCGGAGGAATACAGCTTCTCTTTTCTTTTTTATACAGCGGTCAGCGGGGTGTCCGAGGCAGAGGGACCACAGCGTTTGCTGACGTTAGCTTCTTGTCTCAGCTGGGGTCTGATAAACAGTAAATTCATCAAAGTCAGTGTGGCCAACGCTATTTTCTGATAAACTGTAGCTGTCATATTTCCTTTGTTAACTGTAAGTTAACCACCGTGTTAGCTTGTAAGGTTAAGGTTTTGGTAAAGCAGCATTAATTGATTTTTTGGCCACTTTGGGGACAGCAGAACAAGCAGAATAAACAACACTGACACATTATCAACTTATAAAGTTGTGGTTGTTTAGCTGGTGAATGTAAGTCTAATATTCACTTTAAGCTCTAGTTTGCTCTCCACTAGCTCTTGAAAGAAATACATATGCTCTTTAGCTGTGAAATGCGCCACTATGTTACAATGCTGTGGCTAGTACAAGGTGGATGAGAGCTGAGAGACTGAAACAAAACAGTAGTTTGGGCTTGAAAGACACTAAAACACTCTGTAGAGCTGAGAGCAGGGTTAAACTGGGAACAAAATCCGGCCTAGGCACTTTTTGTCTGGACCGGTTCCAATATTATGAGAGCTGTGGCCGGCAGGTACATTTTTTTCACACATTTTTTTTTATCCCTGCACTGATGGTGTTGGCCTTGTGGCCCACTAGACCCATCTTGCATTTGCCAGAATTGCCAGATTGGCAGTCTGAGCCGGTTTTAGGAGATCTGTGGAGTCGGGTGTTAATTCTCTGTAGGTTCATCACTACAAATGACTCCTAATTACATGTACTCATTCGATCCATGTTTAAGGTTAGGCAACTATAATTAAAGAAAGGATTAGGATTAGGGAAGGATTGTGATTACAGTTAAAAAACAGAGAAGTCAACTCTGATTTCCCTCAGTAAAGTCTGACATACACTGTCAATTTCCACCTCTGTACATATATTGCACTCTATTTGCTGGATTCGCACTGAAAGTTGGAATAAACAAAACCTTATGACGCTTTGGGACTTTCTTTTTATTTGCGCCAAAAAATTTCAAAGCCATCGAGGCTAAAAATGCAGCAAACACAGTGACATCTGGGGGCTTTTAAAAAAAACTTACAGCAGCCCTTTTTATTCTGGGGCTGAAGCACTACAACACCTCCAATTTTATTGGTCTCACATGTGTCCAAAAAATGTCCAAGAAGCCTGTCTGTTATTATTTAATCTGTAATAATTTTGTTCAGGAGTGCTTCATCAAATGTAGATGTTATTGTGCAATATGTTACAGTGAAATAACTAATACATGCACTGTCCAGAAAGACGAGATATCAAATATTTTTGCTGAACCAAAATATAAATGTGCCTTGTTTGGTGTAGTTTTGGTGTCCATTGCGGGCTCATGTGTTTTAACTTCATGGTTGATCTATAAAAGGGCATCACAATAGTATTCCAATTTCCATCAGACAGTCAATTTTCTTTCCACAATTGCGGAAAAAAAAAGATGCTATATTCTATATATCACATACCTGTTAGCCAACTGTGAAGTCATTGTAGCAGTCTTCAGACTGAAGCCCACAGAGTTTGACATCAAGCAGGACAAGGCCCCCTGGGAGCTCTGCCACCAAGGGAACTCTCCCACAAGTGGAAGTGACCAAGCAGAACCACAGAACAGGTTTAGTGAGATTCTCATTCTCGAACAGTTCTGTTGATTGCTGTCACCAGAGGTCAGAGTATGGGTCAAGGAACATGATGAGACAATGGCTCACACAGTAACAAAGTGGTGGAGACCTACCATGAAACAGGACAAGAAATCAAAACCTCCTTCTGTGAGACCCAGCTGAACCCTGGTGGAGCCAAAGAAAAAACGTGCATGTCTGGGGCGTTCTATTTCAGAGCTAATATTAAGGCAGCAAATAGGTGAAAGTCCTTTATCAAATCTTTTTTTGTAATTGTAGGCAAGAAGAGACATCAGGCCAGAATGTAGAAGGTTGCACAAAAAGAGTATAGATGTGATAAACCAAAATGGAGAAAAAGTACATCACAGATGACAATCCTGCCATGACCAGTCCCGATTGGGTTGCACCAGCAAGCCTCTGCCTGAAGCCCTTCCTAAGTTCTCAACAACTAGCTTGTTGCAGTAGTAGTTGCACCATTAAAACTTAACATGGCTATAATAGATATTTATAACAATGTGGCAAATGACAATGTAAAGAGAGATCATCACCCGACTCTGCAGCTCCTCACAGCACAGTTGGTTAACTAAAATTCCTCTGCCTAATATCTTTTGTTTGACTTCAATAAACATTTGTTGTTGACGGTAAGCAGGGAGTTGTGTCCTTTAAGATACATATCGGAATTGTTATACCAACATTTTCATTGAAAGTAACTGAATGTTCTTTCATTGCAGAGAAAATATTTGTAATTTGTAATAGAATATAGAAGCAGCTTATGAAAATGAAAAAAAATAAAAATCATCCAATTTGACATAAAAACAACAACAACATTGAAGTCAACATCCACTTTCTTTCAGAGCTATCACCTCATGGCCCTTGTTAGCCAATGGAGTTTTCTCAAACTTTCTCAGACGTTTTCTTCAACTGACTCCTGGTTGATGATATCTGACCATCTTGTTTTAACCCTCTGATGTTCACAGGCAGTTGATGTCTGTTCAGTGTTTAATCAGTCTCTTGTCAAGGTCTTTGCCAGAAAAAAGCAAGTAAGTGGACCTTGAGTTAAGACTCAAATAATGCTTTGTTTTCACTCCATTGCTATGGTACATATTAAAGGACAATTCCGGCGCAAAATGAACCAAGGGGTTAATAACGTGTACCGAGTCGAACGTTCTCTGGGAAATCTTTTAATGCTAATCGAATGCGTCTCTAGCTTGAAACAAGCTACCGCAAACCGGTGGTTAGCTGCTAATGCTAGCTTTCGGGACACATGGTAAATCGCTATTTTATACCACTAACAAGGCTCAAAATAGCACCACACTTCAACGGTAGCATAATGAGGATACAGACAGACAATTTATTAAAAAGATTGATTATGAAGACAGTAGCGTTCATGTATGCATGTGGGCGCCTGGAAAACAGTCATGAGCAGTCGAATCACAAACGCTGTGTTACTGGTTGCACGGCGTGTAACATGGCGTTCGCCGTTCGACTGCTCATGTAAACATGAACACTTACAAAGTTCTCAATGCTTCGGTTTACATGTAGGGACCCTACATATACGTATGGTGCTATTTTGAGCCTGGTCAGTGGTATAAAATAGCGATTTACCATGTGCCCCGAAAGCTAGCGTTAGCAGCTAACCACCGGTTTGCGGTAGCTTGTTTAAAGCTAGAGATGCATTCGATTAGCATGAAAACATGTCCCAGAGAACGTTCGACACGGTACACATATGTTGTTATTAACCCCTAGTTTCATTTTGCGCTGTAATTGTCCTTTAAGCACACACATTTTTGCGTTGGCAGTAAATCATGAAGTGCAGAATTCTCAAAAATGTCTTTTTGAGCTATTTTGCAAAAACATTGTGTGCCCTGAGGGATGTAGCCAATGGGAGGAATTTGATTATTTGGGGATAACTTTGGAATATGTTTAGTTACCTGTGAGAAAACCACAAAGGGGGCACTGCACATCACTACTTATCACCTCACCACAACCAATCTGATCATAACAGTGCCCTTACGGAATTTGTCAGATGCTGTGACGACAGCTTCCTTGATTTAAATGTGTTTAAAACTAAATAATTAATCATAGACTTTAGGAAGCACAGTGACAAACCAAAACCAAGTGTAATACTCAATGAAAATGTTCAAATAGTCCAAATATATAAGTACTTAGGCACAGTGTTTGACCCGCAACTGAAATTCAGTGAGAACACTGATAGCATTATTAAGCGAGCAAAACAAAGAATATACTTATTGAGGAAGCTTAACTCTTTTGGTGTCTGTAAAAGAATTCTATGCAGATTTCATCAAGCCTTCATTGAGAGCCTATTAACATTTTCTTTCAGGTCGGCGGTACTATATGCCGATACAGAAAACTAACCAGTATGCCAACTCATTCATTCCATCTGCTATGAGACTGTTAAATGAATACACATAATTACAACAAAACTGGTTCTTGCACCTCGCTGCTCTGTTCCGTCACTGGCAGGTGAATTTGAATGTGTGTGTTGTGTGTGTGTGTGTGTGTGTGTGTGTGTGTGTGTGTGTGTGTGTGTGTGTGTGTGTGTGTTTAATGATTGAGTCATGTGTAAATGTGTGGATGTTATGGGAGAGAGAGAAGCATCTGTATACAGGGGGATGTATGACTGCTGCAGTACTTATTTATTGTTTATTATTATTATTATTATTATTATTATTATTATTATTATTATTAACATTATATACATTGTATGCTAATACACTTTTTAACTTTAACTCTTAATGGATGGGTTGGCTGAAAAACTGAACTGCCCCTTGGGGACTAATACAGTTATCTGAATCTGAACCACCAACAAAAAAAACCTAAACCATCTGAGCAGAGGTAAGCAAAATAATCTTCCATAGACAGACAGGAATGCCAATATTATGTTGACCAGATCATAACACAGGTTTGAATAATTAAAGTATATAGCTAAAAAAATACAGTTTTTTTACATTCTTGCCTGAAGACATGGCTTTGTGCATGAAAATGTTCCAACTAGTTATAGTAGAAATGAATCTAAGGCTGTTGAGGCAGCTACTAATGGACTAATGTATTACTTCTGTAATTAGCTATGACACTGAACATGTCAGCCATATTAAGATTGAATGCATGAAAAAGACCACACACTGACAGATGCATGCCAATAAATCAGTGACAGACATTTTATCTTGGTCATGGTTGAATGTTACGTTACAATTATTTAAGAAAATAAGAATAGAACTGAGCAACAGCTTTACATATTTCTATTCATTTTGAAATGAAATGAAATATAGCATTGGGCAGGGATAGTTTTGGGTCCGTCTGTCCACCACTGATATTTCAGTCAGATTTTGGTCCAAAGTAAAATATCTTAACAAATACATAACATTTTGAATAGACTTTCCTGGTCACCAGAGGATGACGCCTACTGACTTTCATGATCTTCTTACTTTTCCTTTACTGCCATATCAGGTCAAAATGTTCACTTATTCTGTGAAATATCTCAACATCTATTAGATGGAGTGACACAAAATCTTGTCCAGACAGTCGTGGAAACGTCAGGGGATCACTAAAGTCATTAGGATTGATCCTCTCAATCCTAACTTTAGTGATCCCCTGACGTTTCCACCTTGTGCCACCATGAGGTCATTCGTGACATTTTTATTGAAATGTCTTGACAACCAGCGGGTGGTTTGCCATGGGACTCTGTACACCCGATCAAGTGCCCTTCGGGATGAATTGTAATGACCTTTTGGCTGACTTTTCATCTAGCGCCACCATGCGGTCACAAATTTTATTTGTTTAGAATTCAAGATTATGACTAAAAACCTGCAAAACTAACATTCCCATCAGCCTCAGCTAGATTGTTTAGGGCAATTAGCAAATGTTACAGTAAGTACATTTCCAAGCTCTGCAATTTTACAAGCAACTAATTGACTAAGTGCAAAAGACAGAAAACAGTACCATTAGAGGATGATACAGTACAAAATACTCGAAAGTAATTTCACACATTTTAAATTTAATTAAAAAAACTGTCCATCTCTGACCATGCTAACACACTAAACTAAGATGGCGAACATGGTGAAAATTACCTGCTGAACACTATAATGTAGACGTGTAGTCTATTTTTATATGGAATTATTTTAATACATTGCATTAAGCTTTAAAAATGCTGTAATACCCTGCAAGCTATCATGCAGCTTTATTATAGCTGCAGCGGTTCATATGATGGACTGTAAAGCTAAAGGAGTTTAACGCTCCGTGTAACTGATGCTTCTCCGTACCTGACCTTGAATCATGTATTTAACAGAATCACATCCCCCTTCATTATTGTGAATAATGAAAGCAATGTACAAAAACACAGTGCTTTGACTGTTCATGGCATACCCCCAGTGACATTCAGCTGGTGCCTTTTGATGAAGACTGGCAGTCAGAAATTCTGGGACTGAACAATCTGCCTTTCTGAGTTGTACAAGACGATCAATGAGAGCTTCCTCTGTGTGTAAGTGATGCCTTACATAACTGCACCCCTCACCTTTTCTGTCACTTTACAGGACAGGCTTACCTGGAAGGCCCTGTTTAACAGTGAAAGGCGCACACAATCCTATTTGAAGCCTGCTCTGTGGATTTAGTCAGTTTTTAAATTCAAATCACTCACACCACAGTGTCAGGACAAAGGGAGGGTGGGGAGGGGAAGGTGGACTTAATATAAAACCAAAATCCCATTAGAGATGGACCGCAGGAAAATGAGGGGTTGGCACTGTTTCGCCTCAAGACACGATGTACAGAGAGATCTCTTTGATGGGGGTCAGAGATGATGTCCCATATTACATACTTTTTCCTTTTTTTGTTTTCACATTTCTACCCATCAAACTGGAAATCGCCAGAAGTAAAATGTATCATTACAGGATCTGTGTCCACCGAGGAGCAAGGCTAGGAGTAGTAGGTGACTTATCTGCCACAGACGTAGGTCTTTGGGGTAATAAGGCATGCATGAGAAGCTGTTTCCCTCCTCTGAATGGGGTATCCATGTCGCCTGGTCCCTGTGTAGCCTGCAAACTCTCTGAAGTGGTCGACTTAGCTTGGCCTTTTTGTATAATTAGTCTCCTGAACCATGTAGGATGTGTTTTTCGATGGCCTCACCTCCTCTACTTTCACTCATACCTGTCCCTGTCTCTCTCTTTTATTTCTCAGTCTTCTTTTTTTTTTGTCAAAATCTAAAAACAACCTCCCAGACGTTCAGTGCTGGTTTGAATTCCTTTGTTGCTATTGGCCTTAGTATGATAATGAAACGGTAATACAGTAGACAGATGTTGCTCAGTGTTGAACTCTACTTCCTAGCAAAGCATTGTTTGTGTTACAGTGTCCTCCAGGTGCTCCTGTTCCTCCATGCAGGCGATTTGGAAACTGACATCAGAGTTGCCAAGTGGGAGGCTCCAAAAGTAAGTTTCCCTATTGTAAATTTCCATTTCAAAGTTTTCTTTTAATGAGGTCTCATCAATGCTCCTAAACACCACAGAAACACCCCTGCTAATGATAATATAGGTATAGGTATATATATATATATACACACACATGATTGGGAATCAAATGAATGCAAAGAAAGTGACTTTATGAACTTGACTATTATTTATTTACTGTAAACAAATGTGTGAATCTGTCATTATTACACAATTCCTACAAGTACCTAACCTAACTGAGATGTAACACTAACACTTTGCTTATACAGTATAAACAAAGTGGTCCAAAAACCAGATGCCACAGCAGGACATTTAACCTTTACATTTTTAACAAGGATTGAGAACAATTGACTGAGATGTAACACTAACAACCACGTTAAGGCAAACGAGTGTAAAGTCCAGCCAGAGTCAATCTAGTGTTTAGTAACTCCTAAATAATTGTGATTCCTCACTGACGTCCAGTGATCACCGGTTAATGAATGCACTTGGCAGCAGTTCCAGTTTAGCTGCTTTCTCTGTGTCTCAGGCTGTGTATGGTGAAACTACTGTCCCCCTCGATGGCAGTGTATAAGACGGGTCAGAACATGCCAACCGTAGCACTTCTTTAAGACCCAAGTCCTCTACGATGCTGACAGGTCTGCCGTTAGTTGCCACCCATTTTGCAAGAGCTGTAGTAATTTTTTGGGATTTGGTTTCATCCACAGGTCGGCAAGTAGCACTCTCCAAAATAAGCCAAGTGAAGTGTAAAATAAATTAATCGCATGCTGGCATGCGAATAATGCAATTAATGCTGTTAAAAAAAATGAATCGCATTGCGTCGGCCCTTAATCGCATCGCGATTAACACGTTAACGCTGACAGCCCTAATATATATATATATATATATATTAGTCAGTTTGAAATGGCGGGTACCAAACTGACTGCTGATACTGTGTTTTCCGTAGTCGCCATTGTTAGTGAGAAGTGGCCAGCTACAGGCACCAATCAGAGCTGTATGAAATTTGGAACTCTTTGTTGCCGCATTTGGGAACACAATAGTGTCACGTCTAGTCCCTGTGTCAAGTTTCTTTGTTTAGTTGGTTTCATGTTTTCTGTTGGTTTTCCCATTTCCTGTTTTATTTTGAAGTCTGTCTTTTCTCCCTAGTCTTGTGTGATTTACTTCCTGTCTTTTGGTTTTCCCGCTCTTGTGATTGTCTTATGTGTTTCACCTGTTCCCCAGCCCTAGTGTCACCTGTCCCTCGTTTCCTCATTACCCTGTGTATTTAGTCTCTGTGTTTCCTTTGTGTCTTGTGGGATCATTATGTTCTGTCTGTGTGAGTTTCTGGGTTTTTTTTTCCTGTGCTGTTTGGTTGTGCCTGCTCGGTCCTGTCTTCCCGGCCTGCCTGTTTTTTTGGAGCTGCTTGTTGTAAGTTTTTTGCTAATAAACTTTGTTTTCTGTACCGACCTGCATTTGGGTCCAAGCCTCGCTACTTAACTTCTTGACAAATAGTGCACCATAGCTGCCAAATTCATCCAAAACTGAAAAATGAATCATCTCATGAAACAGATACGCTTCCATTTTATCAAATGTATCAAGCCACACTAACTCCAAAACAAGCACCTGAGGCTTTTCTTCCTCTGGCAAGCTTAGTGAAGTGTAATCTCTACCGTCAGATTTTCGAATCACACAAATCTCCTTCGGTTTATATGTTATGTCTTATTAGCGGTATCTGTAATGATTGAGCAAGGCTCCCTGTGTCACTGAGCTTTCTGGCTTCACTATAGGCAGATTGTATTGTAGGGGGGGGGGAATCAATAAAACCAATGAACCAAAACATATGCAGTAAATTGTAAAAAAAAGAACTGGAGAAAATGAAATTTTGACCTGGTGGTGACGCTAGAGGAAAAGTGAAGGGATCATCAGCATTATTACAATTCATCCTGAGAGGAATATGCATGTACTGTATGTAGTAAAATTTATGGTAACAGTTGTTGACATATTTCACTCAAGACCACAAATATCAAGCTCATGGTGGAACTAGAGGTTAAGTTGTTAAGTCAGAGGATCCCCAAAGGCAGTAGGCTTTGTCCTCTTGGGACGATGTTCCAAATTGAATGGCAATCCATCCAACGGTTGCTGAGATATTTACAGACCAAAATTTCCATTCACAGAGGCATGCATGTAACATTGCTAAAAATGTAATTAAACAGTTAACTGAAAACATAAAATATGCCAAATCCTAAGCGCGATACATACAACAGCATCTCAACCTTGGCGATTGGATGCTTTTTATTGAAGTGCACCTTGGGAGTCCTAGTTTACTTCTCTTCTCACGTTTTTATGTATGTAACTTTTTTTTTATCAGGGAACTAGAACATTTTAAAAACTCTTGCTATTTTTTTGTAGTGGTGATTCAACCAGGGAGAGTCCATCTAAGCCTTGCAAGTGCTACAACTGCCTGTCACTTCACATGGGCTACGCAGTAAATTAATGGGTCTTCTACTTCTATGTGACTGCTGTGTCCAGAATAAACCATCCCTCTTTGCTGCTGTACATATGTGAGTTAGGGTAAAGAAATTAGATGGTTTAGGTACTAAGATTTCACTGAAATCTGGCAATCAACTGTTGCAAACACATTGCACGTACCAGTCTCCTTATCTTATGTTTAGACCTGAGCGGTGGTGGCCTGAAGGTTAGAGAAGCGAGCTTGTGACTGGGAGGTCAATCGTCGGTTCAATCCCCAGACCAACAGGGTAAAATCTGGGTGGGGAAAGTGAAAGTGTCCCTCCCTCATTACCAGCTCCAGTGGATCTGCTCAGTGGCCAGCAGATTAGAATGCACTGGGCACTGAACACAGCAGGAAACACAATTTAGCACAGAGGTAAAAGCAAGCAAGCAAGCAAGCAAGCATGCATGCATGTCACCTGAGGAAAAACCTCTGCGTAGAAAGTGAATGGGCGTTTCATACCAAGAATGCAAAAAACAGACTTGTTCTTGGGGAGAACGTTCTTGCTAATTGTACCTGGAAGAATGAACTCGCAAGTTCACAAGCACACATAACACTGTTAAGAGTTTGGGACGATGTGTTCTTCAAGACCTTGCTCAACACCCCCAGCACAGAGGCTACCTGCAGGGCTCCAAAATAACAGCTAGAAATAAAAACCACAACAATATAACCATAACAATATGTATTACAAATCTCCGGACAAGAGAACCTCATAATGCTACAACTATTGCAATAATATTGAAAAATAAAACTTATTGAGCTTTAATTTTGTTTATGGTTTAGCTCAAACACCCCTTACTTATTCAAAAGAGTGGAACGCGATCCCTACTATTATTAGTGTATAATTCAGTTTAAATTAAATAAGTATGCCTATGTGATCATGATCGTGATCATTTCTATATTATTGTAGTGCACTGTATATGCCCATGGAGATGGAAATTAGCAAATTATAAAGCTTGGTGTCTCCCCTTTAGTCTACAGAAAATGTCATAGCATGTTACCACTTTATGTACAACTGTTCATTTATCATACCGGCTGAAACTCAACTTCTAATAAATCAGAAAACAAATACACCAAAAAAATATGAACTAAATCGGGAAGAGAGAAGAGAAACGGGTGTATATCTCTCTCCCGTGTGTGTGTGTGTGTGTGTGTGTGTGAGGGAGAGAGAGAGAGAGAGAGAGAGAGAGAGAAGCTGCGGTGTGTGTGCTTGCTTGTGGAGTTTAACTCCGAAAAGACAGTTAACCACAGGTTCTTCTGAATCTTATGATGACGGACATGTGTTGTGATATTTAAACAAACGATCCGTCAACGGCGAAATAAAAACCTCTTATTTACGGGACCGGTCTAAAAGACCTCCGGCTTCCAGCAGGGTCTCTGAGCGTGACTATCCGAGCGACGAGCTAGCGGCCCCGGCAGGCGCAAGCTGGCGCCTCACTTCAAAACTTTGGAGCAAACTGTCAATTCAGCAAAGATTTGCGAAAGACTGCCTATACTCGAAATCTAAACCGTTCATTTCTTGCCTAAAATGTTCTCAGAAGTGAATTTAGTGATGAATAAGATGGCGAAAATCGTTTTTGGGCTGTCTATGTACCGGAAACCCGACCATCATTGAATGCCGAAATGAATGTTGGGATACGGGTGCTGCGAAGTTCATACAAGTTACCAACCAATGCATCCTCGGTAAAATGGGCGTGTCAAGAACATTTCCGGGAATCTTAACTGTTCTTGGTGAAATGCGAACTTGTGTATTGGGACAGTACTTTGGCAACACGAGATGACGTTTCACAGGGACACAAGAACACAAGTCAATAGAAGAACACAGACTGAGAAACGCCCAATGACTCACTCTGACCTTCGTCAAAAAATACCAATCAGGTGCCTTTAAGCAAGGGCCTTTAACCCTCAACTTTGCCAGTGGGCAACAATAGGAGACATTTTTTTTACTCTGCTGCCCACACATTTGGGTGTACGTTTTGAAAATAGAAAAGTTCAGCACAGACAAAGAATATACTATGTTAAAAACAACAATCATACATATTAGAAAAGTGTAGCTCAATGTGCTAAAGCACCAATTAGCCACCCTATATTAGGTAAAGAACACCACTTTCCCGGTCACATTTCCTCATGCTCCAGTATGACTGAGATTGTTCCTACAGTAAATTGAGAGAAAATGAAGAAATAAATGACTGAGACATGGTAGGGTAAGAGGGCAGCCTGGCTTTGCTTGCCTGCCTTGTTAAAGGAAAAATTAATTACTGGAGCGTTACACAGTAATGCATCAAATGATCATGTCAGCTTTGACTGTGCATGGGGAATGATTAACAAGCTGTCTCACAGTCTGAAACTGCCACTGGGTAAAAAAAGGACTTTTCTTTAAAAGGAGAAATCCGGCCAATTTTTACGTTAATCTTGATCGCTATAAACATGCTTGTACTTTCGATTGAAAAAAACCCCCGACCCGAATCAGTGCAGGCAACACGGAGAAGCTGCAGCTACGTGTATGAGTTTCCACTGAGCTAAAACGGCAGTTGTCGGCAAGTTTTAGAGTGCCTTTGTGCTTCTAAACAGACATAAAATGCAATTAAAATGTTGAACGGGGCCCTTACGTGACAACAAGATGCGTTTTCAACTCAGACATTGTTTAATATATATATATCTCCTACGTCTTCTGTAGCCTTTTTTTTTTGTTTTGAGTCCACTGGGGTAAAATGCATCCAACCAGTGTATTGAAAATCTTTTCATTTATGCAATGTTTATATATTTTTCCCCTTAAGGGCTACATCTTAAGAGAGTTGCACAAAAAAATAGAAGAGCCGAGTACTTCACATTAGCAATAAAAGCTGAACATACAAAGAAAACAACACTGAGTACAGAAACTCAAATTCATCATGAAAACACAGTCCCTAACAATCCCAATGAAGCACAGCAACACCTCAGCAAAGATGGAGACATAACACATTTTGACGTCTAATGTAGCCCAATAATAGTGTTTTTTATTAATAGACAATGCATGTGTCATATGTGATGCATGCTGCATGCATAATGCTGGGACAAGTGTGTTCGGAATCAATCCATGGAATCTCATATCTGATGTTTATGTTGCGTCACTTCAGCTAATCCATCTTCACACTCTGCAATCATAATCATAACTCCACCACAGCCCAAATGACAAACCATCCAGTCATAGAACATATTGCATTTATAACTGGAGTTCCCGCCAGTGGTAAATGTTCCCTCAGCCGGACTTATATAATGTATTTAAAGCACGGAATCCTATCGTACTTCTTTAATTAATTCCATAAATCATTATTAATAACCTTTAAAGCCCCCCATCTGCATGGTTATAATCACTATAGTCAATCTTTGGTGTCAGGTTTGATTGCCAATCCATGTCCTTTTCTAATTGACCTTGTCCAGTGAGGGAAGAGCAGACAATATTGCGTTTTCCCACTGGTGCCCCACTCATTTCTACTCCAAATGAAGACTGCTCCCAGTTTGTTCAGCAGATTGAATTCCAACACTTTATCTTTTAAACAGCTGACACAAGGCTACTTCAATTTAAAGTTATTGAATGTGCAAAATCCTTACCGGCATCCAATAAAAACAGATGAAAAAGTCATTTTAACACTTACCACCGAAAATGCGTTTATTTGTGTGAATGATATCTTTAATTTAGTTGGAGGATGAAGAGATATATATATATATATATAAATAAAAGAGAGGGAGAGACTTCAGTGTCACAGCGGCACTGCCGACTGACTCAGCATTCATTCTGAACAGTCTACAGGGACTCTAAAAAGTCAGAAATTCTCTTTAACAGTTCTAAGAAATAAACGTGAGTTTGGTAAAAATGTCTGTCTCTGCGACTGTCTGATCTATTCCATTTTCACCACTTCTGGCTCATAGGGATGCTGTTGATTTTCAGTATGCTTTGCAACTTTCTCTCTTTGTCTTTTTAACACCACTTCTAAAAAAAAAATAGTTAAATCACAGTAACTGTGAGTGACAGGCTCTATAGGCTAATATGAATTGAAGGTAGACATATATGAGTCATAAAAAAAACCCCTCATTGTTCAGTATTTAATTCCCCCGTTCCTATAATGCTCTTTAAAGGACCAGTGGGATTTTGTGTCTAGAGCCAGTGTTCCATTCTGAACGACTGGAAAAATGTGTTGGTGCAACATGACTATGTAGATATAAATGGCTCATTCTAAGATGATAACACAACAACAACAACTCGTTGAATGTAAACAAGAAGCTGCTTGCCGTTGCTTCTCTATTGTCATCATTTTAAACCCGCCAATAGTGCGCAAGGTGGATAAGCCAGTTTGTGATTGGTTCCCGAAAAATTGTGATCTGAACCATGAGAACGTGCAGTTTTCCAGACCGAGCTGCAGGGCGAAATCAAATTGCCGGCAGAGTGGGCGGGGTTTACCCAGTCTACTCATGCTTACTTGCACACGCAAAAAGAAAAAAACATTAACATTTACAACGTAGCTTACTAGCTGGTAGCATGCAGTTCACAGTAAGTAGTAATGTTATGTTACAGGTAGCTTGCAGCTGGTCTTTTCAAGACACCATGGTCAATACCTTAGTCTGATTGTGGCTATGGACAATGTTGAAAACCCCAGTTAACTCTCTTAAAAGCATATAAAGTTATCAGAAACATGTGGCCTTCCACGTTATTCCCTCACAAGGTTTTTTTTTTTTTACAATAATTCTTAGGTTCTGAATACTACATGTAAGAAGAATTGCCTTTTGGTGTTGCCTGTATCACATGGTTGTTCTGATAACTTTTGCACACAAATTAATAAAATGAGGATACAATTATTTACTTGAGCAAAGCCGTGGACTACCCAATCATTCATAACCTCCTGGAATTCGATAACAAAATCAGTCTGGGTTTTATGTTACATGTTTACATGTTGTTTATGTTGTGTTGACCATCCTGATCTCGCGAGCTCCAGTTTTCCACTCGCACATCAGTCTGGCATCTTGAGACAGAGAAAATTTGGAGCCGTTCACCAAACAACCGGCCAATCAGCGTTGGTTTTGAGGCAGGTTTAGGTGTGATGCAACGAGGACCTTGTGAGATCAGTATGGTCTCATGAGGCTAAGCAAGCGGAAGCAACGCATGCAAATTCGACCTGATCTAGACACATTTTCAGACAGCGGTAGCCCTAATTCTGTTAGCCGCTCGCTAATGTTTTTTTTCTCTTGGATCCTTCTTTTGGAATATGGACCGGGAACCTGAAATGGTGCCTTTTATTCGTAAATTCTCATTACACAAACGGCAAATACCCTTTACCGACATGTTGCTTGCTTGCTGAGCTAACAAGATATGCTTTGCCTGCAGCAGCAGGGGTAGCCTGGCTTCATCGTTGCTCTGTTGGTACGTCATACGCTTCGTTGATCTGATTGGTTGATTTAGCCCGTCTATCACCAACATAGGTGGTCAACGACCTACTCACCTCTGCTGACACCGGTTCCCTCAACATCCTCATCCTTCTCGACCTGAGTGCAGCCTTCGATACCGTGAGCCATAACATCCTACTCACCAGACTCAAAGACCTCGGTATCAAAGGTACTGCACTCAGCTGGCTCCACTCCTACCTATCCAACAGATCCCACTTCATCTCGCTCCATAACCACACCTCTGCCACAGTCACTCAAGGCGTTCCTCAAGGCTCCGTACTCGGCCCCCTCCTTTTCATCATTTACATCCTCCCTCTTGGTCAGATACTCCGCCACTTCAACCTGGACTTCCACTGCTATGCCGATGACACCCAGATCTACCTCAGCACCAAATCCCCCCACAATCCTCCCCTCTCCCACATCAACTCCTGTCTGTCAGCTATTAAAACCTGCATGCAACACAACTTCCTCAAACGCAACAGTGACAAAACAGAATTCCTCCTCATAGGCTCCAAATCCACACTCAGCAAAACCAATAACCCCACTCTCACCATCGATGGCACCATTGTCTCCCCATCTCCCCAGGCCCGCAACCTTGGCGTTATCTTTGATTCTACCCTCTCCCTTGAGCCCCACATCCGTCATGTCATTAAAACCTCCTCCTTTCACTTCCACATCGCCAAAATCAGACCCTCTCTCACACCCCCCGCTGCTGAAAGACTCATTCACGCCTTCATCTCCTCCCAACTGGATTACTGCAACTCACTTCTCCTCGGCATCAGCTCTACCAACATCAACCGACTCCAACTGGTCCAGAACTCAGCCGCCCGACTCATCACCCGCTCCAAATCCTGGCACCACATCACTCAGTCCTAAAACAACTCCACTGGCTTCCTATCTCCCACCGGATCACCTACAAAATCCTGGTCCTCACCTACAAAGCCCTCCACCATCTGGCCCCCTCATACCTCACTGACCACCTCTCCCCGTACCAACCCTCACGGTCCCTCAGATCCACCTCAGCTGGTCTCCTCTGTATCCAAAAGTCCAACCTCCACAGTTTTGGGGACAGAGCCTTCTCCAGAGCAGCTCCCAGACTCTGGAGCTCCCTCCCCCAAGAGATCCGCACCTCTGAGTCCCTCTCCAACTTCCAGTCCCGCCTCAAGACCCATCTCTTCACCTCTGCCTATCCGTAGCCCCCTCTCCCCTTTTCATCTGTGCCTGAATCTTGTTTTGTTTTGTTCTGTTTTTGTAATCTACATCCCCTGTAAAGCGACTTTGAGTCTTTGAAAAGCGCTATATAAAATCAAATTATTATTATTATTAAAAAATTTGAATGTAAAAATTTGTTTTAATGTAATGTTTTTTTTACCGAAATGGCACTACTGTAATGTAACATTCTTTGTTTTATCAATCGTAAAACACAACTTGAAAAACTAAAATGTAAAGGTAGTAATGACTTTGTAGCTAACTGAAAGCACAGGTCCCTTTTCAAACCTGTTTTCACTATTTTCATCACATATGTATTCAAGTACAAATTGATAAAAAGTTAAAACGTTAATTGTCATTTTGAAGAGTATATGTTTACTGTTTGACTAACAATTAGCTTGCCGTGAAATGAACACAGCCCCTCAACTCAATATGTGGCATTCTCACGGAATTCTGTGAGACCCGTTTGGCTTGCAACCTTAAAACACCTAGCTAGCTAACATTCTGTAGCTAACAATTACTTAGTAGGTTAATCAAGTTATCAAGCAAAGAACGTGTCAAAAAGCACATGGTATGATGTCAAGTTAGCTACTTTTGTGAAGCAATGTAACCAAATTTTAATATTAAAATTCTAAATATATACTTATGAACTGACACGTCGTCATCTAAAAGACGTCGGTTAGGCATCTTTTTTCTTCTGCTTTTTCTCGCAGGCTCCATTAGAGGTTAACGTGTTGAGGCAGTAGCTACTGCAACGTATGGGATGCCAACTTCCATAAAACCCAAACGAATAACAATAGCTAATGTTAACGTGATGGTTACACCAGAGACGGTTTAGTTTGGCTGTAGTGCTAAAGAGAAATGTGAGCGGTTCACTTCAACGTCACGAGCCTTGAACGTGTTGTAAATTCCTGCGACACGTGTACAAACTGCGCATGTGTAAACTGTTGTCTCTGCCTGCCTTGATGCAAAATTTCTTCATGTTGTAGCAAGGGTATGGCACTGTATGTGAAAGTACGCCGTCTCATTGAGAGCAAACAAACTTTTAAAAGAAACAAAAAAATGATAGAATGGCTCCAGAAAAAGAAGTTGTTTAAATTAATTCGCGCTAGAAAAAAATGTAATTTCCCCATTCCTATTTTTAGTGGTGGGCCAACATGACCAAATTGCTAAAGTTTAACTAATAAGGTTAGTCAACACCATCTTCTACACAAAGGGCCAGCATTAAGTGATGGATAAAATATACCATTCAAGAGGGTATTGATCTGTTTAAAATTTCTATAAACAGTTATTTAATGTTAACCTTTCACCATCCCTTTCTTTATCTGTTACAAGTGTCAGTACGATTTTGCAATTAATGCAACATTATGTAAAAAGATCCTAATTAGTTATTATTGCAATACAACTCCAATAAAATTCTCTTCTTCTTTTTTTATTTTGTGTCTTTTCGCCTTTTTTTTTACTGAATCACGTAATAATTAGCAAAGGTTTTGTTACTTGTATGATTTGAACACTTTGGCTACAGAATATTGCTTGCGTTTTTTGATTGTTGACATACAGTAAGTGATGCACTTTGACTCTAAAACATGTCCAATGCACTGTAAAAGCGCCTCTTGTGTAAAAAAATATAAATACATTTATATTTAATATAAATTTATTTGTTAGTTGTTCTGCGGTTTGTGCATTTTCTGGTGCACGTTGTTACAAAAGGGCCTGATATGTAATGTCAGAAGTTTAAGTTTGGTTCCATTAATTAAAGGGCAACTATTATATAGCATTTTGTGAGCGTTTCCTGAAATCTCCGGAGCCTACACCAAGGGGCTAAGCGAGCATCCGTAATGCGAAGCTCCCTATGACGCCATTTTGATGCTAATAAGCATTCACCCGTCGTTAGCATTCCATTGACTGCCATTCATTTTGGCGTCACTTTGACAGCTTAATAACTTACATCTGAAGCGTTTAAAGACTCCATTTGCCCATTGTTTATTTCTAAAGAAACACGACAATGCATAAAAGGCTCCATTATCTTGTACCTTATGTTATGGCTCCGTAGCAGATGTTTTTCTAAAAATAAGCTAATGATTGTGTCATAACCACGCAACTTACTGTCGCATAGTAGAGGAATTATCGTATAGTACAGGAGAAGCTCGCAGGCAGTTTGGACTTCCATTAGCTGTTTAAGTTTAATTACTAATGTTAACTAGCATTTTAGTTAGCAATAATTAGCCTGTGCCCATGTTATCTCCTTACATATACCTACGCTCTCCGCCTCTGCAAGATTCAAAATGATTGAGATTTCTCTTGGCACAGCTACCAGAAGACTTTCAGACAGGTTGCCCACGTCACATCTCCGTCGTCTCTCTCAGTTGGAGGCTGCTCAGTAACGCTCAGCCATCACCGGAAAAGTGCTTCTAATATCCTTCACTGGTCTCGGTCCAGAGCAACGGGAGCTGTTGGTCCATTTTCTTTTACTATGGCCTAAACTCCTGTACTATACGGCAATTCCTCTACTATGCGACAGTAAGTTGCGTGGTTATGACACAATCATTAGCCTATTTTTGCAAAAAAGTCTGCTACGGAGCCATAACGTGAGATACAAGGTAATGGAGCCTTTTATACATAGTCGTGTGTCTTTAGAAATAAACAATGGACAAATAAAGTCTTTAAACGCTTCAGATGTAAAGTGTTCACTGTCAAAGTGACGCCAAAATGAATAGCAGTCAATGGAATGCTAACGGCGGGTGAGTGCTTGCTAGCATCAAAATGGCGCCATAGGAACTACGCTTTCCGGACGCTCGCCTACCCCCTTGCCTACACTCTGTGTTTCACTAGTTGAAGCTTGCGTTACTTTGTACCATGTACCCTGAAATATCACCAATAAAGGCTTCTAAACCAAATATTAAACAACCGGACATGTCCCAGTAGTATAGTGACCGGAATTTGGGGAGAAATGACCAGCATTGGCCAAGATTACAGCTATGTCGCGTTTGCATGTAGCTAGCTACTTAATAGTTAGCAGTATGCTAACGTTAGCTTGTAGTGGAAAAAGGCGGCACTTTCTACCATGAAAGTCTTCTGAACCAAACACTACCCAATCAGATATGTTTCAGCAGTAATGCAACCTCGAACTGTGGTGAATTTAACAACATTGGAAGCACCAATGACATTTTTAACTGACAGTAGCATGTATTTACATACAGCAATGTTAACACTGAAGTGGAATAAAAAAAAAAAAAGAAGAAAAAAACACTCCAGTCATGCCTATCTGGAGAAGATGACCAATCATATAAGGCCAGCTTAGAGTTGCTTAACTACTTTGTTGAGAGTAGACAAAACTGTCTTAACCACAGCGTTTACAACGTTTTAGCTCAGTTATTTTTTTTAAATACGTTTACATCATTATTTCAATTATTATTATTATTATTATTATTATTATTATTTTGGCCACATTTAACATGACATTACAACATTGTAGATTTCACAGAAAACATGGAAAAGCATAACATGTCACCTTTAATATTTAACTTTATCAAGAAGAAAAATGACTGACAATGACAAATTGAGAGCGTATAAATGTAACAGGGCTCTATGTTTTCCAGAGGATAACATGTTTGGGGAAAAAAACTACGCTTACTTACTCTTCAACTGAGTGTTATAGATATAAATCAATCAGGTAAAGTAAGCACATCAACAATATCAATAAAGTTTTGTTCATACTTTACAACTCTATTTTATCCGCCAAACCGTGTTACACTGGAATATGACATTAATTAAACGTTTGGTGAGAACAACTTAAATCTGTGAACATTGAGCTCAGGGAACAGAATAATCAAGTTGATGCAAAGTTATTTTAAATATTTGTTTATTTTTGATCCGTCTATTAACAATTTATCTTTTGCAGGCAGCGTCGACGAAAGCAACACAGAGGACAAACTACAAGGAAGTCAGTGAGATGTAGTTCACTATTTGAGAAGAGCAAATTATCCTTGTCCAGCTGGATGAAATACATTTATAGGTAACGTTAACTTCATATGTACCAAGAGTGGGCGGCACATTCTTAAAAGTGTAACAGTTCAATTTTGACATTTTTTGTATTATGTACCGAATTGTTTCACATTAAATGTAACTTTAGCCAACCTGAAAAAAAGGCTTCCATTATATAATGGCAAATATGGTGCCAAATGCGAGAGCTGGTAAAGTAGATGTGAGCAGTTGTAGAATACTAGACGGAAACTTGTAAAAAAATCTGAACTTGTATGTTACATATAGACACACGTAAATACATTATCAGTGCTGTATGAATCTGTCTTCATATGTTTATGTTTGTATGTTTTGTATTTTTATATTAATCTTTACCAGGTTTTCCCAGGGGCTGCAGCTCAGGCAAATTGACATGTTGCAGGATAGTATTACAGGAAGCAGTCGCACGCTGTCAAAAATGAGCCACAAGTTGAAAGTATGCCAGAGGGCAATTAAGAGAAGAGAAAGGAGGGGAAAAATGAAACTTGGAGGACGGGATGAATTTGTCATGCTTGACGAAAGCAATTTCTAGCAAAAGGAAGGTGTGTATGAACTGTAAAGCATTTTGCATAAATACAACTTTTACATTACAGAACTTAAACATTTGTTTTTCAATCCCACATATAGTCTGTCAGGATAAAATGGCAGGGGAAATAATATTAATAATTTATACTTTTTATTGATCCCTAGTGGGGAAATTAGAATGTGTACACTCTGCTATAACATACTACACACAGGCCTGAAATACACACACAAATGCTCAGGTCCTATGGGGGAGGGAGGGAGGGGGCTGCAACTGCTGGACATGCGCCCAAGCATTTGGGTGGGTTTGGTGCCTTGCTCAAAAGGACCTTTGCAGTGCACAAGAGGTGAACTAGCTAACCAACTCCTTACTGCCACCCCAGAGAAGAACATAATCATTTGAGATCAGATATTAATGAATGAATTAAGGCCCCAGCACTGACAACATCCACTAAGGCCCTCTTGAAACTAAAGAAATTATTCAAAATAATGAATTGCCTTTTTGAGGTCCTAAACATGCTAAAAAACTTACCACAATGTTGAAAGATTAATATTTTAAGTGTTGTAGAAATAGGCGTCAAACAATGGCTCGCTATGACAATATTAACTTATTCATAGTGCCCCCTGTTGGCAACATAAAATCAGCCTTATATGACAAACATGATCCAATTTACTTGAACATTATAATGTGTGGTCTATATGTAATACTGACAGCTAGCGTTTAAAATAGTTAATGCAGTCCAAATTCAAAATAATGGATAGAGTTGGCTTCCCCGGCCCCTCCCCCCCAGACTCAAAGTTCACAGAGGTTGCCAGGTTGACGCTGCAGCATCCAACAATGTTTGCTAGACGCTAGTCTTACATAGCCAAACATTACTCCGCAGCGCAGCAAAGAAGCTAATGTTGGATGCTGGCTATATTGACATTCATAAAAGCCTGTGCTCACGCAGAGCTCTGGACCCGACTGACAGTCACCCTATCTCAGCTTAAAATTACTGAAACAACAGATAAAACATCATGACCTCGCAAGCCTCTCTACCCGACTGACACACACTATCTCTGCCTAAAATTATGGCACCAACGACTAAACTCACGGCCCTCTCTACCCGATTTACAGCCATCCTTTCATGGCTTAAAATTACTTGCCGTTTGTAGGCTACGGCCACTAAACAGGCTACACGTTGTAAACAGCCATGGCTGACTTGCCTGGTTTTCCAGTAATGTTAGCAGTAGCATGTGTTAGCATGGCAGCGTTCACCAGGACCAGTTTGGATCACTTTACTGGCTGTGTCTCAATTAGTTTTGCGAATAACTAAGTTGAGTATCCTATACATTCAAGGTGAGTACACAAATGTGGAAATGACTGAAAATGTTCAGGAGGAAATTAGCCAACTCGCCGACCTTTTGTGCTTGAATACATCTCCAATATTTACATGCGTTACATATACAGAGAGGGAAGACCTAAATGTAGTAAATACAAAGTGAAATGATAGAAAAATAAAAAAATAACAAAGTATCTCTCCCAAACAGATTTAGTTTATCTAATTTATACATGCTTTTCTTCAATTAAATGAATGTCGAGTTTCTGATGTTTTCTTGTTTTGACTCAAGTTCTCTTATTTTAGTGTCAACCGAGATGCTATTTCTATGATTTTCCTCTAACACATCCCATTTAATTGATGGTGACACAACAACCTTAGTGTTGTTTTCATTTATTTACCACACTCCCATCTGAAAGAAGTGACACATGAAGTCTACAATATTTGCTAGCGTGAATTATCACTTATAGTTATAGTTTACTGCACTGAATGCACCTTGCACAATAGATTTATCTACATCCTATCATTACTAGTGAAACAGTAATTCCAGTAATTTTATTCCCCAACTTGCACAATAAGTTTATCTATATCTAGTGAAACAGTTTCTACATTTTATTTCCAATTTGTATATATTTTGAATATTTGCTCTTGTTGTATTCTATTATTGTTTCATGTATATTGTTTCCTATTATTTAATGTATATTCTGTATGTGTGCTGTGTGTCTGATATTTTGCTGCTGCAACACTGTTATTTCCCGTTTTTTGGGATCTCTATCTATCTATCGATCACAGTGTAGGACTTTGTGCATATGAAAGTAAGTAACTTTACCTTGCAAAAAGTATTCATATTTTTAATTGAACATATTCAATGGCCAGAGGAGCATTACTATCTCAACTGTGCAAACCGAATATTCTTTTTTAGATTTTTATTAATTTCAAATGTTATGCATCAATGAGAGACATAATGTTTACTTTTATTAATCGTTTTTGTTTTTATTGTTTAATACACTATGGTAGGAGGAGATTTGGTGATACCTGGAAGAGGAGAAAATGGGTGTTTAGCATCCTGGGAATCAAAGGAAGTCAGAGAAGACCTATCCTCAGGCTGGTTAAGAAGCGTTCAAGGCAACACTTGATTCCAATTGTCATGAAATATGTACGCCAAGGTACCAAGGTTGTCACTGACAGGTGGAGGGCGTACATGACTACACTTGCAGAGAGTGGTTTTGTACACTTTTCAGTAAACCACAGCCAGTCATTCATTAATCAAGACACAGGAACCCACACCCAAAACATTGAGCATGCTCTATTGTTTATTTTGACCAGCAATGAACAAGCCGTTATTTAATGTCGCTGTCGTTTTGTGCTCCTTTTTTTATATTTTATATTATATACATACATAAATATATGTATTTCGGTTCAGGCTCCGGTTCAGGCACTACCCTTCTGAAAAACAGTAATTACCCTTTCAAAAACAGTAACTACCTATTTTTTTGTGTACCTTATTGTAAAGTGTTACCCCTATGGAAAAAAGCAGCAGCACAGGTATCAGTCCTAATGACCTCAGCATCACAAGAGGTAGAGGAGAGCAACTAGGCAAGGTGTGATTCCTGTTTTTGTTTTCCTCGTGACCGCAGAGGGTGGGGGGTGGGAGGGGGCTTTTGTTCTTGTTCAATTGTGTTTGTCTGTTCTGTATGTTTAAAAATATAAAAATAATAAAAAATGGATCTAAAAACAAAACAAATTAAAGCATAACTAATAATTGGTAAACATTAATTGTCATTTTGTTGTTAGTTAAAAGTAAAATAACTATTAATTAAAGTTGAATTAACTAACAATTTACCATTCATTAGCGATGGTTATTATAAAGTGTTACCGTACACATTGTAGAGAAGGGATGTAGCAGCTGTAGTTCTGATTTAACACAGTTTTCTAAATTGTAGAAAGCTTTGTCATGTCCTTATTATGTTTGTTAAAATTGTCCCTTGACACTTGCTATACAGGTGAATGTATGGCCCCGAGGGACACATCATCAACCTGAACCAAATCTCAGAGGGGGCTGGTGGTGTGGTTACAGCATGTTTCAGCACTTTATTTGAGTGGGTACTTTCCGGGTCTGCTTGTATTATACTCCAATGTCAGATGACTGCCTGTTTCCAGTAGTTTATTAATCAGTATTTTTATGGAGAGAAATATGGTGAGATCTCACCTTTTGTCTAACAGGGATGTTATTCACATTTTGAGACAGCTCATTTTATGAACAGTAACACGAACAAACTGGTGTGTGTCAAAGAAAGCTTATTTTAATTGCCAGCGGGGTGCTTGAAATTCAGGCCCCATGACAACAACTCAAAAGCTCTTAAACAATAAATATCTAAACCACAGGATCCCTATTCAGCTCTGGGCCCCGTAAATTATTCAGGGTACGCCTTTCTCCTGTGGCGTCCCTGATTGCTGGAACTGACTGTGTCTGCTGTGTATTTAAGTGGCGACAATCTACTTTTTTATTAATATTGACAGGTCTCAAATGGAGCCAAAGTTTGGCAAAGGATAATACACACTGTCCATAATTACTCTTGATCATTTGATTTACTGTACAGTGACACAGCCGTTACAACTGAGGCTACTCTTATTGCCCTTTGTAATTCCTTACCTTGTCAAAAACTATGCTAAACAAAGCAACTTTTCAAAAGTGACCCAATCTCTCTCTCTCTCTCTCTCTCTCTCTCTCACACACACACACACACACACACACACACACACACACACACACACACACACAGACAGACAGACACAGGGTGATTTATTTTAAGACTGAGAGTCTAAGAATGCCATTTAGTAAAGATGGCAGTGGGTAATAAATCCTCATCAAGTCTCGTACATCCTGTTAGCTTCTTCTCTCCTAGTGACAGCTTTTTAATAAGCTGTGTGTGGTCCTGTATGTGTACTTGACATTTACTAGCTGACGTTACTCCTCCCTGTCCGTCAGTGCACATTATGCATATTCTACCAGAACCCTAGCAAAGCATTAGAATGTACTATAACCGTGCCATTCGTACTTTTCAAGGTCTAGGGGAATGGCGCCAGCCTGTTTGTTGGCGTAATTGATTTCTTTTCAGCTGGGCAAATGAGTTTCTTATTTCTTTGGAAGTTATTTATATGGAAATGGTGTGATGTTGTGACTACATTAGTCGAGTTATTCTCACCTCCCTCTAAAGTCCTTACCTCCTGGGGAAACTCCCTTTGTTGCCATTTGCTGTTTTGCTGATTCTGTCAGCAAAAATTAATTGGTGTCCATTTTAACTCCCCTCGAGCCTTAATTTCTATGAGCAGAGAGATACCCAGGCCCAATTAGGTGGTGTAAATAACATTTGCTCTATAATTGCTTCAATAAAGATTTATCGCCTTCTCTTCATTGTCCTTATGTTAAGGCATTGCAAGGCCAGCCAGAGGAGACTGAGGCATGCATGGCAAAGTTATCTGACAGGGTGGTAAAGACAGGGTATGTTGCTGAATAGTATAGACTGTTCTGGCTGTGTCTTTGTATATTATCCATGCTTAGATGTCAAAGGTAGATTGCATGGAATTGGGTATTGCATATTTTGCCTGGGGTTGGTTGGGGAAATCTAAAAGAAAAAACTGAAAATATTCAGAAAGGACACGCTCACAAGGACAACAATTATTGTATTCTTTCCTGATGGGCCATAAATGATAACAGCAAATGCAGACTTTCTCTGAAAACAAAACTTAACTAGATTATATCATGAGCATCCCCAGTTGACCCTTTGCCTTCATGACCACCTTTGTTTCTGTTGCTATGCCTGCAGCCTTACATTTTAGAGTGACACATGTGTACTTCACAATGGTGACAATGGGAGGTTTCCACCTCAAAATCTGTGATAATATTTGTAATAATGGACCCTAGTTTCAGACAGAAGTAGGAAAAAGCAGGCTCCTCATTAGTGACCATTGATTTTACTGGCTGAAATGACACCTGACACTGTCAACATGAAAGCACTGCAACAACAACAGTAGTCTATATACTTGACGTTCCACTTCCGGGATTGTTCCGTTGCCGCGGAAAAATCCGCCGGATTTCACTTCACTAAACTCCGGTGGATTTGTGAGGACTATGGTTAACTGCTCCTCAGATCTCTGCAGGGTAAATCCAGACAGCTAGCTAGACTATCTGTCCAATCTGAGTTTTCTCTCGCACGACTAGAACAACTTTTAAACTTACACATGTTCCACCAAAACAAGTTCCTTCGGAGCGTATTTTGCAGCGGCACCGCAGCTTTTCTCCGGTGCTTAGCACCGCCCAAGACAATTGTGACTGGTTTAAAGAAATGCCAATAAACCAGAGCACGTTTTCCTTTCATCCCCGAATGCTATGTGGAGTAGCCAGACTCTCCTCCAGCACGCTTTGGAGGAGGGTCTGGCAAAGCGAGACTACAACAACAGCAACACAACAAAATGACTGAATAACAGATAGAAAGACAGCACAATAATGGTAAAAAATGTGCACTTCTCAACTCGTTTTACTAGGAAAAATGTGCGAGAGATTAAATGTTTTTATCATAGCCTCAGCAGGACAATGATGAAGGCCCAAAGCCAAAACATGTTGGTCTAGCGTAAAGGTGTTCTGCATACAAGTGTTGCTGGAGTTTTAACTTTTTCAGACTTTTTCAGTTCTCCATGCACCTTGGAAGCAGGTGAAGCAGTGCCCGAAATCCAGACATACACTCATACCTAAACGACAGAATTGGTTGATTTCCAATGACTCCCAAAATTACATATATGAGCGTTTTATTTAATGCTGTGATACGCCCACACGGTGGCCATTTTGAACATGTGACAATAACATGTGACCACAATGGCATTTTTTTTAAAATCATGTGATAATTCTATTTAAGGTAACAGTCAGTCAACAGAATGTTGTGAAACGGAACTAGTTCAGTTTAGGCAACAACAATACTTGGACGGACGTCATTGCGTCACAGACTAAGGTTGAGTGACAGTTGAGTTTGGTTTTTACACGGGACATACACCTGAGTGTCCTGAGTGTTGGTTTGAACCATCCAACACCCCAACTTGCCTCCTTAAGATTATTTGTTGGGCTTTTTTTTGGCCTTTAATTGAAAAGGACAGCTGAAGACAGGAAAGGGGTGAAAGAGAGAATCAGAATCAGGTTTATGGTTGGTGCATACATAAACAAACACACATATGGAACATTAATATGAAAATAAACAATGAATATGAAACAAATATATACAAAATAGCTGATTAACATAAGAAGAAAGAAAAAATAGGCTGAATGGATTGAGTGCAGAATGTGCAAAAAGGGGTATGACATGCAGCAAAAGGTCAGAATTGAACCCTGGCCCCTGCTATAAGGACTGAGGCTTAGTACATGGGGCGTACACACTACCAGGGCATCCCGGATTTTGGCGGTTATATACTTTGTCACCTCACTTCCTCGTTTGCTCTCGGTATAATAACTACAGCCACAAGAGGTCGCCGCCTAACAGAAAACGTAAAAATATGAGTCACTATGAGCTTCTCGCGCAATCGACTTATACAGTCATTTTCTAGGTGAGGATGGTCTGGGAAATCCCTACTCTACTTCTAATATAGTCCCAGCAACCAGCCCCACTTGCATTTTCCCTATAATGATTAGACATGCTTAACATTTTCAATGTTATCATGTGTCACTTTAAGAAAGAACAGCCTTCAAGTATAAGCTAACGAGAGCTTGCCAAAAGTGTCTGTATTGTTATAATTTTAGGGGCTTTAGGCTACTGACACCACATTACATGATTTCTGAACAATAAAGTACAAATACTTCAATTTCATCTGAACTGTTTTTATGTGAGCGAAATACAATGTCCATGGTATGTAACTGTTAGAAGAAACTAGGGAATGAGGTCAGCCATCTTCACTACAAAATACATGTAGATGTACGCATGTGTATGCAAATAAATCCTAAGTGTGTTTTTTGTTATGCTAAGAATGCGCTGGAACAAAGCCAGCCATGTTTACTGCGTTGTGGATTCACTTATATGCTCGAGATCGTACATCAAAGATGATCAACAATTTTTTAGAAAACCTTTCGGGGTGATTTAAACAGTTCACAGTTATATTAATGATGTTTAGAGATGTCATGATAAGTGAGGGAGTTCTCTGGCTGGCAAAAACATCCACTGCTCATGAGGGACCTTGGAAGCATCAGTTTGCAGTTAAAAGCTATTGCATGCCTATTCATCCATTTCCCATGTAGGATCCAAATAAACATGGCAGTGCTTGGTCTGCCAGGTGGATCTGGGGCTTGCCACCTCCTCTCCTCTGTTTCTTTTCCCGTATTAATAGCTCCTCAGGAGAGCCAGAGAGGTCTGTATGTCAGGTTTTATCTCCAGAGAAGAACAGGGGGAAAACTAAATGAAGCCTGAACTTGAGAACAGCCCCATCTCAGCTTCTCAAGGGGATGCTCGGAGCATATTAAGGGAAACATCAGTAATGTGCAAAACAAATGGAGGGATGTGAAAACCCCTAAAGACTTTCCCCCACCAGCTACGTTGAGCTGCTGCCATAAATCTCAGGACCCCTGTGCACACTGTTGTATCCAGACTGGGGAAGAGAAACGGGGACTAAGCAGCGCCAGGTTTCTTCCGCATGGAAACAGTGTAAGTGTCAGAAGGAGGCTTTTCATTTCAGCGCTTAGCTCTGCTTGTTGTCTTTTTGCCAAATGCTTTTCAGACTTGATGCGCTAAACAGTTTGCCGAAAAGTTAAAGCAATTATCCGTCGATGATGTCCGGAGAGTATTTACCCTACCTTCAATGACAGACTGTTTGTAACTACATGATTTGGATAAAGACTAATGGAGTGTGAGTAAAGCACAGAAGCAACAGGATTATACTAACAAAGACATATTATGGCTGTGAACAAAAGGCTTTGGCAAGGTATCCGACCACTAAGGGCTTGTGGGTTGGTTGTGGATAGGGAAGGTGGGCGGTACACACTGAACTATACATTGTCCCTGATGAAATGTAGGCATGCTTTGCAGTGATATTGCAGATTGTATTCCCAACAGAATGAATGATGAAAAGGTCTCAGATCCTGTGGATTCTCTAAATCAGCAATTATCTTTTGAGCCATGTTAGCAGTGTGGCTCTAAGGATGTCAATGTCGATCCGTCGTTTGGTCCACCACTTTGGTCCAGACTGAACTGTCTCACCAACTATTGGATGGATTGCCATAAAGGTTGGTAGAAATATACATGGTGCACTGAGGATGGATCCTGATGTCTCTGTTGATCCCCTAATTTTGTTGTCTAGCCAAGGGATCTTCAATGTTTTTTTTTAAGCCAAGGACCCTTAGCAGAAAAAGAGATGGAGCAGGGACCCCCTACTAGGTATATTGTATAAAAATGTGTTGCACATTAACCTTGGCCTACAATAACGTGTAGGGGGGCCTGAAGCCTTTACACATAGCTTTTTTTATGGTACATATAATAAGCTATTCAAATAATAATTGTTGACATATTCATATTTATTCATACATCATGTTTTAATGTTAAACATACATGTGGCACAGTGAACCCTTAAGCTTAACTGTACTGTAAGCGTTACTAATAATATGTAAGATTCATGTTAATGTTTATTTTCAGACATTTTAAAAAAAAAAAAAAAAAAAATTCAATAATTTGGTAGCCTCGGGTCTAACCTAGGGGTCCTGGACCCTCTGTTGAAGATCTCTGGTCTGGCAACATCATCAGGTCAAAACGGTCTATGGTCTATGACAAAATACCTGCAAAACCAATGACTCCCATCAGCCTCAGCTGTACATTATGTTAAGTGCCAATTAGCAAACATTGCTAACGTGCTAAACTAAGACGGTAAACATGGTAAACATCACTTAACATCACCATGTCAGCATTGTCATTGTGAGCATATTCACTCCTGCAGGTTGTTCTCATGAACCATTCGTGCATATAGCTATGAAAAGTAATGAACTGTAATTCATATGTACAGTATTCCACGTAGTTATAACTGTAAGCCCCATATTGACTGCCACTGTACAAAACTAGAAAATCCGCCTAGGGAAGAGGCTCACTGTCACCTTTTCTCGCCTAAACTTAACTGTAACAGCCGCTAAACTTAACTGTCACGTGATCGGACGGTAGCAGTCACATGACGTTCCTAATTTCCTAAAATATCACACAAATTGTTGTGGCTACATTTTTGCACGGTATCAAACAGTTTGTACAAACCTGTTCATGAGAATGTGTTGCATGCTGATGTTAGCATTTAGCACACAGCACTAGAGAGCTGCTAGCATGGCTCTAAACCTTTAGTCTTGTTAAAACCTGAGCATTAGCAGTTCTAGTTTCAAAGCCTTTCAAAATTAAATTCTTGCGGTGAACTGGATCATTTCAGAACCATTTCACAAAAAAATCTATTTGAACAAACAAACAGACCACAATAAAAGAGGCCATATACTGTATGATCATCTGTGCTAGTGAAGCAATGACAAAAAATATTAAACTTCTGAATTAAATACTTTTGCATACTCAAATCAGCAGCAGTTAAAATGTCAAATGCCATTTATCAACCCAGTAAAGGCAGCAGAGCAGTTTGCAGACTGGGTATGAATTACCATTCTCCTCCTTCCCCTCTAGCTGTTGCTCATACCAAATGGTCAGAGTGGCTTGCCTGGCCTCATTTGCTGGTTAATTGCATTTTATAGTTGAGTTAAAGACCTGTCATCTGTTTCTGTGGTTTCATTTATCTTACAAATAACCTAGAGAAGGTGGGTTAAAGTACCTGTGCAGGCCAAATAAGCTTTCGCTGAATTTCGCACATGGCTTTTATTGCATATATCGCTTTTTCACACTCTATTTCATGCCCATGATGAGACAGAATTAAATTGTGGGAATTAATGCGGTTGAAAATGTTCAGGAAAATAAAATGTGAACAAATGTATCTTCAGCTTTGTGGATTCCAGCTGTCAATTGGGTAACACACATAACTGAATTTTGTCCCAGTTTTTGAGCTGCAAATTCATTAGTAATCAACCCACCTAAAAACATGAACAATACAACATCAAAATATCTCTGCTGCTACAGCACACAACATCATGTTGCACCTTTTTTCCCCCTTCAAGGTAGTGTGTATTCCCACTGTGAATGGTGTCCCCATTCCTTGTAATTATGCAAATGACACATTAATGAGGTTTAATTGTGAATTCATAAAACAGCAGGGATAAACTGTATAAAGATGCCATGTCTTAATAAGGGTAGTGGGAAGCTTCATCATTGAAGGGCTGAATACGTTAATTGTTTACCCACCACTGCTACTTTAAGTAGCACATATTCATTTCAGGGGCATGAAGTCTAGTTATGCGTGTTTATACTACTTAATGAATGGTGTTGAGTGTTTATCATGGCAAGGAACATTTACTACACAAACTATACATTTTCTAAGGCACGGAGCCACTGTCTGGGAACAAAGACACAACTATTTAGCCTTGACTTCATTTCTCCTCTTGTGCACAGCGTGTGAGATAATTAGTGCATTGCATTACTGCTTATTGCTGTCTGTGGCCTTTAACAGTTGAGGTGACTCAGCAGTTTCACAACCGGCATCATATTTACTTACATCTGTAGTTGAAAGCTCTAGAACATTTCTTTGAGCATTTTGAATTTGAACAATTTAGGATTCAAAGACTTCTAAATGAACCGTGCACGAAGTTTAAATCACCTACAGTAAGAAGTAGGTTTGCCTTAGAGGGGCACGCAGTTTCACAAGCTGTTTTTAGATGTGAAGTCTAAGGCTACATTTACATTGCTACGTTTTGGTTTAAAAACGAATATCGTTTGCTACGTTTACACCCCTGCTCTGGCGTTGCAGAACCCCTAAACCGGAGAAATTTGAAAACACTTCTGCAGGGTTGTGTTGCAGTCTCAACGGCCGCAAACTGAGACGTTGGCAACACCGACACCGACGCCAACGTTTCGCCGTCTGATTCGGCTTGATTGGGTCATGACGTCTCGTTCTCTGAGACTAAGCTACTAACGTTACCATGGCAACTACCAGCAACGGGCGGAGTATACGTGGAGCTTCCTGTTTACCCCGTCACGCGCATGCCTAGCGTACGAATGTTGATGAGATATGCGGTTTGGGCAGGTTAGTTTAAACAGAGATTAGTTCTTCTACTGGACCTAAAAACACCTGTGTGCACGGAGATGGCTTTTGGCTCAAAACTCAAAAAACCAAAACATAGCAATGTAAATGTCACCTAAATGTAAGATGGATGCATCTTTTGATGATATGAAAACAGATGTATGAGAATTATTTTATGTTTAACATTTATCAAGGCTGGCAATATTCTTATTCAACCTCTGCAACATCAAAGCACCTGCAAACTATCAAATCTCCCTCCATTTGAAAAATGTGTTCCTTCTTGTTCCTTGACTGTGATGTTTAAGCTTTGCTGTGCATGAATGTGCAGTTTGACACCACAAGGCTGTTTTCACATTCATCTGCCAAAGGGGAAAGTTTCTCTGTGCTCACCTTAAATCTCTCTACTGCGCAAACAAGCATGGTAAGGACATTAGTGACATCACGACTAGCTTGGAAGCCAATCATGGTGCACATACACTGTGTGGACTTTTCTGTGAAGTAGGAGACATTTTGAGTCCATAGTTAATTTTTTCAATGAGGGAGAAGGAATAGACTAGATAGACTAGATAGATTTAGATTTAGAGAAATAGATTTTTTGAATGTATTTAGTAGAAAAAAACACATCAGACAACAATTATTATTCAAATTCAATTATTTTTTTTTTATGTCTAAAAGATATCGGGAATGGATCTTTAAGTATTTCTATATGCTTATGACTAAATAAGCAACAATCAAAGTTGAATGTCGGAAAATAAAACATTCTTAGATATTATTAAGAGTTTCACACTCAAAAACTCTGCTGATCTCCTTCATCAAGACTGTGCGAGTGTGCTTTGATCAGATTTGATTGACAGTGGCCTGGCAACATAAGGAAACACCCACACAACTGTCATCACACTTTGTATCAAATGTTGCTGAACTCTGAATTGCTCAAAGCAAGAAGTTGGAAATACAAAACTTGTTCAGTGCCAGTAAAGGAAAGCTATGTTTGATTTCAAAGCGCTTACCATCATTTGTATTGGTTGGAACAGCGCTGTTCTCACCAAAGTAATCTAAAATCTGGGAATGTAGCGACGTCGCTTCAGTGAAGTCCGACAGTAAGAAACATGAGCAGTCAGACGATCCCACGGGTTTAACAGAGCCCCAGGTTAGCTGGAGGTATTGAGAAGAAAAAAACAAAGGTAAATGGTCAAAGTATTACCCAAACTGTCCATTCATCAGTTTTGCTTGCTAATAAAAGGGCAAACTGTTAGCTTGCGTGAAACCTATAGGGTTGTCTGACCTTATCATGTTTATTGCTCCATTAGATCTTTTTTTATCCACGTTCCAAGATCTTAGCAATGTGATTATATCTGATAGAACCAACAGAATTAATTTAAGATAAGTTGTAATAAGCCACAGTTATCTTCTAGGAGTCAACACAAAAGAAACCAACATTTTTAGAAATGCTTGTTAGTATTCAAACGTGGTCTTAAGGTGGCTGCTGGAAAACACTAAGTGTGTCACTTCTCTTTGGCTTTAGCGGAACAAGTTACTCTGCGGGTGTCAGTGGTAGTGAGTTAGAGAGTTGCAGAGAGGGTGTGCTTTTGCATTCGTGACACATACAGATGTCTGGAATCAACCGCACATGTCAGGGCTTTAATTAGTTCCAACACTAAATCGATGGGGGCTGATTAATAAGACAGGGGCCAGTGCGAAGGTTGAGGCAGGTTACTGAAACAAGAGAGCTTGCTTAAGGAGAAAAACTAATTGTATGAATTATTGAGCAAGCTGTCCATTCTGAGAAATGATGCAATTGGTTTTTTGGAGGGAAAAAATAAATAAATTATAAATGAAATATACCCACTGGACCTGCATTTTTCTTTAACTTGGGCGGACTGACTGGTAGCTTGGTATATCTAGGTTGGTCTCTGAACTCTGGGAAGTCCGGTCTAACTTCCATCCTGGTTGTCAACTCATCATAAGCCCTATATATTGTTGTTGTTTGCATTTTAGGCCTTTATTTGAGAGGACAGCTTAGACATGGAAGGGTAGAGAGAGGCGGAGTGCAGCAATGAAGGGCTGCAGGTGGGACTTGAACCCGTAGCCGCTGCGGCGAGGACTGAGCCTCTGTACATGGGGTGCAAGCTCCACCAGGTGAGCTACCCAGGCGTCCCTCATAAGCCCTATTTGCATTGGACTAGTATAACCAGGGTACGTTATGTGATTTAGAAATGACCCGCCCACATCTGTGTTTCCTGCGTCGCATTCCAACACATAACCTGTAAAATACAGATACTTGGGCACGTGCCTTTGCCATTGTTACTAAACACGCTTGGTCGAGGCTCTTGGGGTCACTTTTGACGCTCTGAGTCGGGACATACGAGTAACTGACATGTAGCACAAGAACGGGAGGAAAAGATCGTGGGTGGGGTTATAAAATGTACATTTCAGTGACACGCTGGACAAGAACGGGACACAAAGCCCGGTCTCCTGGGTGAAAGTCCTGTGTTGTTTGACCCATCCGCCACCCCCCCAACCACCCTCCTTATGTGGCATTTCGGTCTTTCAAACTACTCGCTACCGTTGTCGCCCTTCATACTACGTCATCTTACAGCGCCGCAGAGCTGCTGCTGTTCTGCCCGGTGCGTTCCAGACAGACGCTGATGGGTGTTTTTTGCGACGGTATCTGATGCTGAGAGAAACTGACCAAGCGTCAGTATTTGACGAGTTGGGAGTGAGAACGGGTTGCACATTCGCAGGGGATAAGCAAAGCCTGCATTTCACTCAAATTTACTGACATTAGCCCCAACATATGATGTCGAGGGTCTGTCAAAATGTTCATTTATAATTGCCAACGCAGCCAATAGAAACCCGAATCACAGAGATGCCGCTTCACACGGGACACATATTATCACACAACCTCTGTCTTTAGCGAAATATGGTAGGTCATTGGTGGAATTTTTACATGACAAATTACAGAAATGGCAGATTCGCAGGGGATTAAGATCACAGACATCCTCCGTAATTATTACTAATTACTAGAGGTCCCTCAAGGTAACACTAGTCCCGTGGGAATAGGGCTATATTCATGAATATAACAACCTTAATCAAGTTTTGTTTGACGCATTTTGTGAAAGACTTTTTTGACAGAAGAAATGTGTTGCCATAAATCCAAATAATCAACGCACACAAAGATGAGAGGGGGTGGCAGTAGCTCAGTCCGTAGGGAGTTGGGTTGTGTATTTTTCTAGACTCCGAACACCGACTGCCATTTTGTTAGAACAACTTTATTGCCCCTCTTCTTTACATGCAACGTAATGCAACAACATGTACAAACAGCGCCCTCTGTAGGTTGGCTGTATAGCCAGTATCAGTACATCTTCCTTCTTTTTTTTAAGTTACATACACCATTCAGGTGATCTTTCAACAAGGTCACAACAGAAAGTAAGACAAAAAAAAAATTTCTGACCAAATTTCGCTGGCTATTTATAACATTAAATTAACAAAATGTCACTGCTTTATAACAGTAACTGTTATTGCAGAGTACACAAACTTGACTTAACACTCCTCAATCAGTCTTTTAGGTTTCCCTACATGACGACGTGGTCACTCTCAGTAACAGCTGTAGATCTGGATGGGTCGTGCTCTACACTTGGTTGCTCTCTCCGTCCATCAGTGATGCCGATCTCCGTCCATTCAAGACCAGTGTGCGGCACTTTTAGCAGGTGACGTCGGTTTCTTCGTAGTGTGTTGCCGTACTCAGTAAGCACCTCATAGGATCTTGGTGTTGTCTCTTTGATTACCGTGGCAACCGGTCCCCATTTCCCATCACATCTGACCCGCACCACATCTGCTTGCTCCAGCGGACATAATAGTTTAGCAGTCTTGTTGTAAGCATTGCTCTGACTGGTTGTTTTTGTAGAGTCTCCATGCTTTTCCTGAAGCAAGTGTTCTGCCGAGGGCAGCCTTGTTCTCAGCTTCCTGTTCATTAGGAGTTCAGCTGGAGATTGTCCACATTCAAGGGGTGATGCTCTGTAATTTAGCAGGGCTAAATAGGGATCTTCCCCAGTCTCCGCAGCTTTTTTTAGCAACCGTTTCACAATCTGCACTCCTTTTTCAGCCAAGCCGTTCGATTGCGGAAACCGTGGACTTGATGTGACATGTTCAAAGCCATATGTCTCTGCAAAATCTCTGTACTCCTGGCTGCTGAATTGTGGTCCATTGTCACTCACAACAGTCACTGGGATTCCATGTCTTGCAAAAATGGATTTGGTGTGTTTTATCATTTGTTATGCCGTTGTTTCAGAAAGCAAAACCAACTCTGGATAGATTGACTTGTAGTCCATAATTACAAGGTAGTCTCTCCCTGCCAGCTGGAACAAGTCTGTTCCAACTTTTCTCCAATGTTCCTCAGGTTTGCTTTGGGCCATAAGAGGCTCCTTTGGTTGCTGTTACCTGTGTCGCTGACATGTCTCACAGCGCTGCACCAGTAACTCAATGTTTCTGTTCATGTGTGGCCAAAACATCAGAGCTCTCGCTCGTCTCTTGCATTTCTCTATGCCTAAATGCCCTTCATGTGTGAGTTTTGCCATTTATGAGCGCATGGAGGCACGTATGACAATCCGTTTACCTCTTATGAGCACGCCACTCACAACTGACAGTTCTTCTTTAAAGCTCTGGTAAGGATTGATCAGCTTCTGGTCTCCTGGCAGATTGATTTTCTCCATCACAGCTTGCAGCTCCTGGTCATCTTCCGTTGCTCCATTTCTCCTCAGACACAGGTCGTTTTTTTTCTATACAGTCCACATGTACCTGCACATCATGTTCAGTGCTGCTTGATCCCATGTTGCTTAAGGATGCTCTGCTTAGAGCGTCTGCCATTAGCAGGTGCTTTCCTGGTGTGAACTGAAATGTCAGGCTATATTTCTGGAGACGAAGCACTAAGTGTTGAATGCGTGGTGGCACATCTCCCAGTACCTTTGTTGAAATTGCAATCAGTGGTTTGTGATCAGTCTCTAACACCACTTCTCTCCCATAGATGTATTCATGAAACTTTTCACAACCAAAAACTGCTCCCAATGTCTCTTTCTCTATTTGTGCATAGTTTCGTTCTGCCTCCGTCATCGTCCATGATGCATATGTCACTGGACACCACGCAGGGCCGTGTTGTTGAAGCAGAACTGCTCCTAGTCCTTCTTTTGAAGCATCTGTGGACACTTTCACTGGGAGCGCTGGGTCAAAATATTTCAGCACTGGCTCTTTAACTAGACTGTTCTTGAGCATTTCCCACTCAGCCACATGTTCATGTTTCCACTGCCATTCAGCTCCACCTTCTAGCAGGCTGCGTAATGCTCTTGTGTTAGCGGAAAGATTGGGAATGAATTTTTCCACATAGTTGACTAAGCCTAGTGCACGTTGCAGCTCAGTTTCATCTTTGGGTGATGGCATGTCTGTTATAGCCCTTATCTTTTCAGGGTCTGGCTGTATCCCCGCTGCAGATAGTCTGTCACCCAGGTAAGTAATATCACCCACCCCAAACTGACACTTTTGTTTGTTCAACTTCAGCCCAGATTTTTGTGCTTGTGCCATCACCTTTCTCAGTCGCTCATCATGTTCTTTCCTTGTAGTTCCCCAAACGACCACATCATCCAGGAAAACTCCCACACCTTCCATGCCATCGAACTGTTGTTGTACTGTCCTGTGAAAAACCTCTGGAGCTGAAGGTATTCCAAAAGGCATACGCAGGAAACAATGTCTGCCAAAGGGAGTGTTGAACGTGCACAGTTTGGCACTTTCTTCATCCAGCTTAATCTGGTAGAACCCTGATGATGCATCCAACTTGGAAAAGAAACATGCTCCAGCCATCGCGCTTGTAATGTCTGACTTTGTTGGCAATCTGTAGTGTTCTCTTTTGATCCACTTATTCAAATCTCTCGGATCGATGCACAGTCTTAGATCTCCGTTCTTTTTTTCCACAATGACTAAGGAATTAACCCAATCTGTGGGTTCTTCCACTCTTCTTACTATCCCTTTGTCTATCAGGGATTTCAGTTCTTTTCTCAGTCTCTCTTTCAGAGCTACAGGCACTTTCCTTGTTGCGTGTTTCACTGGCTCTGCCTTGTCTCTCAGCTGTATCTTGTACTGTTTTTGTAAGCAGCCAACACCCTGGAATACGTCCTTGTACTCTCTCACTATCTCTGCAGTGGAATCTGCACGTGTCCATATGCTTTTTAGCGGTGCCCCTAGGGGTCACTATAGCGCTATCAATGACATGGACTCTTTTAATTAGCCCAAGTTTTTCACTTGCTTTTAGACCTAAGATTGGCTGTCTATCCTCCTCGACCAGGACAAACAGTGCATTTATAGTGTGTCCTTCTCCTGAAAGAGTGGCTTTGAAAACACCCTTGTGTGGGATCGGTTGATTATTAAATGCTCTAAAGTTCAGTTTCTTGGGTCTCACCTTTGGCTTTTTGTTCATCTTCTTGAAGTATGCCATTGGCAGGATGTTTACCTGTGCTCCAGTGTCAATTTTCATTGGAACTGTCACTCCATCCTAGGGTGACCAGATTTCCCGGAACTAAAACCGCGACACTTTGCGCGTGACCATAGTGCTCGTGCACGCACACACTTTTTAACGTGAACACGTGCCAGCGCAGGTCAGACATAGACACAGACAGTGACTTCATTATTTTGATCGTAGGCTCCTCATCTAATAATAACAGTGTTTTTTCCTGTAAAATTAACTAAAACTTAAACTTAAAATTGCAGCAACAGCCTTTTTCAGTTTATTGAGAGATTTATGTTGAGATTTTTTCTAAAAAAATTTTTTTGATGTGTTATTTATTCCAATAACACCAAAAGAATTAAAATGATTATGATGGTGAATTTTTATGCACCTATTTCTACTTTTTTTCTGAATCAGTGTATGCTGCAAATATCTTTATGTAAAGAGAAACATAGATTACAATCCAAATATAAAAATATAATTTAATATATTGCAGTAAGGCTCTCAGGCATTCTGTATTGCATTCATCTATTTATTCTCCTGTAGATCGACTTTACTAATTATATCTGAGTCAGCACACATGTAGCCTAGCATTTACTCCTCCCTGCTGTTTTTAATTTATTTAATTTATCCCATTTTAATTTATTTATAAAGACCCTGGACTGTAATATTTCAGATGATCAGATGTTCAAAACTTTGTGCACACTCAAAATACAGTATCTGTGTTCTCTGTGATTTGGAGGAGTCGTGATATTTTGAGAAAAATAAAGTGATAATAGGCTATTACAAGAATAAAGTCACTATATTTCAGAAAATAATCCACCTGCACCATAGTCTGCTGTGCATTACGTGATTGCTCTGCTGATAGCTAGGGAAGTGGTTGAACGCTGCTATACATCGGAGGTGGAAAAATGAAACTACTGCATACACAGAGCACAAACGCAACACATCTGCCGCAGCATGTTGACAGCAGAGCCCGTCCATAAACCTGAAGCTGTCCTGCATTTTACAGAGAGAGTGGACACTAAGCGACGCACAGGTCTGCTTCAGAGCTATTAGCCTCGGAAAATAAACTGGACAAAGTTACATTCGGGGCTACACTCAAAACATTTGGGGCTGAAGCCCCGGCAAAATCGGCTCACGCCGCTCCTGGTGTAAACTGGGACATTTTAGCGTCCCGACAGGCTTTTGTCGGGACTCGGGACACGCAATTCAAAACCGGGACGTCTGGTCACCCTTCTCCATCCACACTCATTCGTCCTCATTGTCATCCATATCAGTTTGTGTCACTGCTTCCACATACAGTGGTTCGCCGTCCTCACTGTCACTTTCCTCTTTTGCCTGCCCGATCACCAGTGTTGGGGAGTAACGGAATACATGTACCGCCGTTACGTATTCAGAATACAAATTATGAGTAACTGTATTCCGTTACAGTTACAATTTAAATAGTTGGTATTTAGAATACAGTTACATTGTTGAAATCAATGGATTACATGACGATACTTCTCTGTTTCACGGGTTTATTCACTCTCACAACTCCATGCATTTCCCAGAAGCCCCAATATGAAAACGAAAACATTTGCTATTTGCGTGATCACTGATAGAGGTAAAGATGGAGCAGGAACCGGTACAACAGAGCCAGGGCAGGAATGCGTTTCTATCTTGGAAATTCAAACAGCATTTCACATTAAAGAAAGAGAAGAGAGAACGAAATACAACTGTGCACTGCAGTGCAACCAAGCAACCAACTTCCTTTCAGCGTCCAAATTCCTCCACCTCCAACCTGAAGAAACATCTTAAAGTACGTTATTTTTAGCCAAGGGTAGTCGTCTGCTGTAGTTTTACTGGTCACCTTGCTATTTTATAGTTGACGTGCGACTTTACATTCTCCTACGTACTGATTTACTAGCCCCAGAGCCGTTGAAAGACTAGCCCCGTTTGACATGTTAGCTAACGTTAGCTAAAATTAGCTCGTGGTAGCTTAGACTGAGGTTAGATTTTTGTAGTATGCAGTTCGGGACTACAAAAACTAAAATCTATCTGCTTGTTCAGGTACACATTCAGCCAGTTTGAACAGAAGAACACACCAGAATAGGCCTGTTTAGTAAGCTGGATGTGATGGCCGCATTGGTTGGGAACCAGAGGGTCACTGATTCAAGTCCCCGTACGGACCGAAATACGGAGGTGGACTGGTAGCTGGAGAGGTGCCAGTTCACCTCCTGGGCACTGCCAAAGTGCCCGTGAGCAAGGCACCGAACCTACCCGAACCGCTCAGGGCGCCTTTTCAGCAGTCGCAGCCCACTCACTCTGACATCTCTCCATTAGTGCATGTAAAAGGACCTGAACATGTGTGTGTGTGTGTGTGTGTGTGTGTGTGTGTGTGTGTGTGTGTGTGTGTGTATTTCAGGCCTGTGTGCAGTGTGTAATAACAACAGAGTGTAAATTGTAATTTCCCCATCGGGGATCAATAAAGAGTATAAAATAGTATAAAATAAATAAAAATGAGACAGATGTGTGCAGCGATACAAGGGCAACACAGCTCACAGGCTAGGATATGAAAAAATGCATGGTGGTTATAGTGCTGTTGAAATTTTTCAACAGCACTACAGACAAACGATTATTTGTCATACATTTACCAATCCAATTGATGTTTTCAGATTTATAATCAAAAAGACATGTAATTAAGGCTGACCACTCATGTGTGCAAATCTATGAAAGCAAATCCCTTATTCATGACGGCCGATTGGAAGTTGACAGAAATCACTTACTGACAACTTTGGAATACTTCCTGTGTGATGAGTAGGCATGACGCCTTTTCCATATTAAATACTTATAACTTGTTTTAATCCAATTTGTCTAGCGCAATTTACTGTAGTGGCTGACTGTGAAAACCAACCACCAGAGAATGTGCTTAAAACACAACTTGAGTGTCAGTAATGTGCTGCTGCTGCTGCAAGTCAGATGCAAACCGACAGCATGCTTGGTGAAAAATAATAGCTCTCTATCTCTTTATCTCTATGTCACAAGACTTTGAATACAGCAGATGTAAGAAAAGGCAGCAGGATCACAGAATTTTTTTCTTACACATATGTAGTTACACACTTTTTTTACACCTACTTGACTCTCTCACTTGACATCTGCTATGCTTGCTTGCACAGCAGATCTTTCTTTACTAGAATTGCAGTATGAAAAATGATATTACATCATTAATCCAATTCTACACTTGTAGTACTTTACGATCAGTGCAGCATTTTTTTAATGTGTATGTTGCGCAATAATGTGAGGTTCTATTTTACCAGCAATAAAAGTATTTCCACTGTTACAAAAAAGTTACAAACTGTTACAAAAAAAGTAAGCTCCACAGGATAACTTTTACATACTTGTAATTTATATCAAAGCAAAATAGGTAACTACTGCAAAGCATCAAAAATACTAAACTGTTCAAACATGCAACACATCAGCCAATAACACCCCAGTGCAAAATACACAAACACAGAGAAAACTCAAACTGGACAATAAACCATAACATGCAATGATCAAGATCAAAAGCTGATTCAAAGAGGGCGCCCGGGTAGCTCACCTGGTAGAGCATGCACCTATATACAGAGACTAGTCCTTGCCGCCCGCGGGTTCAGTTCTGACCTGTGGCCCTTTGCTGCATGTTATTCCCCCTCTCTCTGCCCTTTCATGTCTAACCTAGTCTATATCCACGACGTTTCATTTCCGGGATTGCACCGGATGTCCTTCTTTTCGGCTGGATGTCCGTCCCCTTCCTCTTTCTTTGTGTTGGTGTTCTAACCTCTGGTGGATTTGTGAGGACTATGGTTAACTGCTCCTCAGATCTCTGCAGGGTAAATCCAGACAGCTAGCTAGACTATCTGTCCAATCTCAGTTTTCTGTTGCACGACTAAAACTACTTTTGAACGTACACATGTTCTACTATTTTGCAGCGGCACCATTGCTCAGTCCGGCGCTTAGCGCCACCCAAGACGACTGTGATTGGTTTAAAGAAATGCCAATATACCAGAGCACGTTTTTCTCCCAACCCGGAATGCTGTGTGGACTAGCCAGACCCTCCTCCGCAGCGCTGTGGAGGAAGGTCTGGCAAAGCGAGACTATGTCTAACCTGTCCTGTCAAATAAAAGGACTGAAAATGCCACACACACAAAAAAAGCTGCTTAAAATAAAGTCACAATCTTACATGTTATTCACAGATCAGACATCAGAAAAATAAAGTAATTGATGCAGACATGAAAAGCACACACTGTACATCTTTACAGGTGGGTGCAGAGGCTCTGTGGTGAACTACTGACCTGCTCAGGATGGGTCCCTCGCCATCCTTATGCATGTAAGGTTAGATCTTCTGCATCAAACCAATCTATGACAGGAATGAATACATATGTTATGGTCAGCTCTCTCTCCGCCCTGCTTTGGATGTCTTTTTCCTGTGTGTCTGTGTTTGTTTGTGTTTTGTCTGTGTTTTTTCTGTTTGGAGTGCTGGAGTTGTGGTCTGGAGGAAAGTAGGTCAAGGGACGTGGCCACTTCTACCGTACACTGCCGAGCTTCACAGCTGCAGCTAATCACCAGATTCAACCCAGCAGTATTTAAACCTGGGCTGATCATCCCCTCAGCGCCGGTTCGTTAACTACAACCCATGTGGTAACTTGGCTCCAAGTCCCAGAAGAATTCTAGTTTTGCCTTAGTTCGCTGTGCTTAAACTTACCCTGTGTCTCTCTAGTTCCCGCTCAGACCTGCTGCTTTCTCCGCTGTGCCTGCATGCTCCCAGCCGCACCGTCCAGCCTCAGTCTCCACTTTGGGAAAACCACCAGTGTACTCATCTCTGCCTGTCTCCCTCGTGTCCCGAAACCACCTGGACTCTTCCCCGTCGTCTCGCCTCTATCTCGGACCAGCCAGGAGTTTTCCCGCCCTGACACAATCAACTGTAACTCTGAGTACACGTTGTTTAATTAAACCTTTTAAAACTGCTCTACGTTGTCTGTGTGATATCTCTGCGTTCTGGGTCAGAACTAGCTCCTAACAACATAAATAATTTTCTGTATTCCTCAAGCGAAAGTAGCACAGCTGTTCTCATGTGATTCCAACACTCAATACATGCAGTTGACTAAACATCAGATAAAATGCCAAACGGGTTCACTTATGAAACCTTAGTGTACAGCAGGTTTGGACATTTTTGATATTTAAATTTACAGCATGAACTCAATCTTGTATTCATTATTACAAGGGCTACCCAGTCGTGGGTTTTATTGGAGCCATCTCTGGTACAGTTCAAGTGCATACGCTGTTTTATGTACAGTATTTTCTCAGAGGTCCAGACTTCAAAAATAATTTATGAATGTTACTGTATACCAATTAAGAACTAAAATGTCTGAACAGGGTAAGGTAACAAAAAGTACTCTGAGGTTGAGGAAAGATTTCTCTTTTCCTACCTTAACAATATATGTAGTTCTGTCAGGTCAATTAAGTCAAGAAAAACGCAGACAATAAAAATGCTTTAAGAACTTTTATTGAATAAATAACAAATTTAATTTGGCGGTATGGCTCTGTTCAGAGGACAGCAGCAGCATTAGGGGACGCTCACACAGTTTAAGACTGGGAGAGGTAAACTATTCCCCCATATGAACAGAGCAGCAATGATGACATACAAGCGTATGTCACGTTATACATGACACAGTGGAGCTGGGGAGGAGGTGGGTTGCATAGATGTGAGCAGCAAGCAGTTAGGAGCAAACTAAAGCAGTGAGCAGTTAGGAGCAAACTAAAGCAGCTTTAAGTAGCCATTTAGGAAGTGTTCGTTATTTATTTCAGGGGCAACCGGAAGAGTTTTGGGACCTTTAGTCAAAATAGACCTGACCCTCCCTTCACCAGCAGCACATTTTAGATGACCCTCCAAAATTATATGGAAAAAAGGGATGACCCTCCCCAACTATTTATTGATGCATTTGTACTGGTTTGCGCTTGACAAAGACATACAGACAGCCATTGTTTTTTACAGCCATGACATACGTGACTAAACCTCTGCATTCTCATCTTTCACATCACACTCCTCTGTTATGGTGTGGGGGCCATTTCAGTCGACTTACTCACTAACATTGTTGTGGAAATATCCTACATTACTTCAAATACTAAGTTACTCATCTATTAAACTAGTATTCACATGAACTAAAACAATAAAACATTGAGACCATTCAGCAAAGCACACTGGGTAATTCAGCACTGGTTGCTATGGACTCGTCACTAGTCTTCCTCAGTCATTGTATATTTTAGCATAGAGGTAAAGCTGCCAAAGCTGAACATTATCCAAAACTCCATTTCTCAGACGAGCGTCAATTTATGAGCTTGCATGCTACCACTCCTTCCTTCTCAAATGCCTTGAAAAGGCTGTCATTTATATATGTATAATATCAGCGGGACCGAAAGGATATTTGAGTCCGGTATGGTGCAGCCTGGAGACCTCCCGTCTCATGCCCTCCCAGCTTGGTGCAGTCCGCAAGCTTTGACTTTTCAAAATAAAAGCTTGCGTCTGGTCCGTTATGTTTTCGTACGGTGTTTTGGATGTTTTTTAACTAAACAGTACGGCAATTATGCTAATGAATAAAATATTGTTTTCATCAGATGTCTTAGTTACAACACAATGGAGCTAGCAAAGCAGTTTTGTGTTTATATGTGCGAGCAGGATTTATTCAGTTTGGGAAATTCCACGGTCTCTAAAGCTACAATTCAAATTGTCTGGCTGACTAAACAAGGAGGGACCCATCTGCTAGTGATAGGGGCCGAGACTGAGAGAGCTACATGGAGCTACATGGATAAAATGCACCAAACAAGCCACTTTGAAATGTTGCTCTTCTCAAGAATACAAAAGTTGGGTGACCCTCCTCCCTAGACTAAAAAGAATGGGATGACCCTCCCATCAACAAGGAATAAAAAGACATGACCCTCTTTTATTTTCCTCCGGTGGTTCATTCCATAAATACCGAACGGTCCCTTAGCAGCGAGAGGAGTTGACTAGCTGATGTGCTGATGCAACCCCAGTGTGCTGATGCACATCAGCTGCTGCAGCTCACCTGATGCAGATTAGCTGATGTGACCGTGTTATTGGCCAATAGTGGTTAGCGGCGTCTTGACTACTTGGCCTGCCAGAACTGACGCTGACGCTCCATTTGTTCATCCATAGCCCATGAGACATACAAAGCATGAAATATTGGGTGTAAAAACAATGCTTTTTGTGTTACCTTCAAGTGCAAGTAAGTAAGTAAGTAAATAAGTAAGTAAAGGTAACATGAATTGTTGGTGAAGAGTGATCTCTTCACCAACACTCACACTCAAAACATCACATTTACCACCTCGAGCTCAGCAGCCTTTATTTTTATTTTTGCATACAATGCACTTTGCATTGGCACTGAACGTTATCTTGAATGTACAGGAGATTGTGACCTGTAGAATCATCCAGTATGAACATGATTTGGACACTGGGGTTGTCAGTGTGTGATCAACTGACAACATAATGTTTGAAGAGGTTGGTTTACTACTGTACATAGTCATGCTTCACAGACATCACTGTTTGTATTTGAATCTGTTTTTGCATTTCATCCTTATTTTCCTTAATTATTTGTTCATTTATTTATTTATTTAGTCGCATCGATGCATTAAAGTCATTATTCTACAAGCACTTATTATAATAATGAACAAACAATGAACAACAATTGGCTGCTGAACTGCACCATTTTTAGTACAGGGAGCTGTCAAATTAACATGATTCATTCTTTTTATTTTTAAGAGATGTTCATGTTTGTGTTCTGGCTTTGCGTTTCTGATGACAGTATAGCATTTAGATTTACTGCTCCATGCTGCTACTAAACAGGATTTTTCCTGTGACAGATTTGTTGAAGCATGAATCCTGTGAATTATATGTTGTTGTTTTTTCTGCACAGTGACAGCACTGACAATGCCTGCTTGGCATTCAGAGATGTAAATTCAGGGTTATAAATGAAAAACTAAAAATATAAGCTGTAATCTATCCTCACAGATGGCCTCTTCATATTTATATCAATTACAGCTATATACATCCGATAATTTGTTCCAATAATGCAAGCGGTGCTGCCTTCAGCCTGTCTCCCCACGTCCACTCCCGCCTATTAATTAGACAGGGTTAACAAAAGGAGAGTAACCCCCAGGCTTCACCCGTCTCTGGCATATGCCGCCGCTGGAAGGATGTTTTTTTATTCGCCGGCCCAGTGGCTACCTCCTGTGATTAATGTGTATATGTTGAGGGCTACTTTTGGCAGGGTCTTGTCTGACATGTCTCGAAAGTTCAATTGTATTCATGGTAAGCAGCGTTTAATTCAAATGAGTGCATTAGAATTGCAAATGCTAGTAGATGGTTTGGAAGTTCAAGTACAACGTCTTAATAGGTAGGGTTAAAAATACCTAGGAAGGTGTGAATGCATCGGAAGAAAGGAGAGGTAAAACATGGACTGTGATGTGGAGGCATATCGGGGAAATGGCATGGATTTCAAACAGAATAAAAGTGAAGGATTAAAGGCTGAATTGTATCCAGCCTGAACATCAGGTTGAACTTTTTTTTTTCTCCGATTAAGGTCTTAAGACCTTTTGGACAAAATGAACTCTCAGTCACCAGTCCATGTCATAAAAATTCATTTCAACAGCTGCTTGTTCAGCTCAACCTGGATGGACTCAACCACTCTGCAATGTCTCATTTCAAGTGCTCGAAACTCTGATAGATAGAAATAGACCATTCCACTACGGATTGCCTGTTAATCACTTTGGCATTTTTCTCTCAATGTGCCAAATATTTCTCGGCGTTCAGAATTTTCATTTGCATGCTAATGAAGGTGAAGGGCAGAAGCCACTAATTACAATCCAGTAAAGGCCTGCCTAATGGACCACTAAAGACATAGCATGGCTGAGCCCATAATTCCATTATGCAAATGCATAGTCAGGAGTGGAAAAACCCACAGTCATTGCAAACTAGATCGGCTGTTGTGGGACTTCTTGGCACTTGGTAAAGAAGTAAAACAATATACTTGTCTTTCTAGCTTCTGTGAATAATGGCTAAGGACATTCTATAAAAAAAAAAAAAAAAAATAAAATAAATAAAAAACACTTTTCTTATCTACATCCAGGCTCTGTGAGCTGCTGAAAACTGCATTCCGATCAATGGCCATGTGCATAACAGCAGCAGAGCTGATGTCATCCTGCTAATGTTACCCACAGTGAGGCCCTGAGCAGCGGAGGACTGTAGTATGTTTAGGTATAGAAGCCCTGTGTAAGCATAAGAGTTTTCTTGTAAACAAACAAAATGTAGTTTTACATTCAGAGTTACTCACCAAAACACGTGGTATAAAAAACGTATTGAGTGCATTTCCTTCATCATGAAACATTTGCAAAGCCAATATTTTTAAAGTATTTTAAATCCTGCAATAACTAGCTTTAAGTATTCTTCTTTCCTGCCTTTGCTGGCGCATTGCACCATATATTGACGTGTTACCGCCATGTTTTGTTGGAATCATATGACATCATTGGCGGGAACCCGTACCACTTGCTTACACATGCGATATGTGTCATCGTGCAACAGAAAACTGCTCCATAGCGCTACCAAATGTCAAACTCCACAGGAAATCTTTAGGTACAAATTAGAGGGACTTTTTAATGCTACTTAATGTTTCTACTCCACTACAATTCATAGGGAAATATTGTATTGTAATATATGTAGTGTGTTTTATTCTGCTACTTTTAATAGCTTTAGTTACTAGCTACTTTACATTAGTTACATATAAAACATATGCCGAGCCTATAAAATATAATGCACTTTAGTAGATTAAACTAACCAACAGTATACCAAATAGTTAAAATTTGCTCCACTTTTACCAACTAAATGCTACTTAAGTAGCACATTACAGATTACACATTAAGTCATTAACTCAGTAATCTAAATACAATAGGAGACTTACAGGGGCCATTTTTCTGCAGTATGACTTATTTTACTTTTGATACTTTAAAGCTTTAGTGCGTAACTTTTTGATACTAATAAATGTCCGTTACATTCAAGCCATTGCCAAATGAGTTAATACAAAGCTAATTAAGACTATCAGCTCCCTCCACACAACTCTCTCTGGATTTCTCAGTATGACTATGTTCAGAAGATTGTGTTGTCCGTCGACTTTCCCGCACAGAAGCTCGAGTGACTCGAGTCCATCATGTTTTTTTAATCCTCCGTGTCCTCCTTGGCTACTAGCAACTGTGTGGAGGAGAGGCTTTTATCATGTGGATGCACCGACAGTGTTGTTGTCATTACTTAGAATTCCTCATGGGGGCGACAGAAACTATGCACTATAGCTTTAAGTACATTTAGCTAATAATACTTTTCAGTGCAGGATGTTTACTCGTTATAGAGTATTTTTATACTGCAGTATTATTACTTTAAACTATGAGAAACTACGTGTCGCAAAATCAACCAGCACTGAAAGCATAAAGATTATAACTTAAGTAAAAGCAGCCATAGAGAGTTCATTTTAGAATGTAAATACATAGAATAGCTATTGCTGACCATGAATAGAATCAGAAATTGGGTCTTTGATTTCTTCCCTGAGCAACCATAACTGATGCAGGAAGCGCATGCATCCTCTCACTTGAATGACTTAACAGAAACATTGTGCAACACAAACACTAAGTTGTCTAATATTACTGATATAAAATACAAATACAGCCTCTTTGTGTCTATCATAACCATACATATGTAAATGTCATGTAAATCTTCTCATTTTGCCTGCCTAATAGTAATTTGTAGTTGCGGAAAGGCTGTGTCTAATCCACTAACACTCACCACCCACACACCCGAAAAGATTCTTACAAAAGGCAGTGTGACAACTTTCTACAATGCTCCACCCCCCCCAACCATTGCTTCTAAAACACAGCATTGTCACCAGCAAGTCAGATAGACAGCAAGAGAGAGCTTTTTCCATCCCAGAAACTCAGATAAGATCAGAGAATGCTTCATTTTTTAAAGAGGCTTTAGGGTGCAAAGGTACCAGCCTTGGTGGATTAATTTTAAAGCTGAGGCAATTTGCACTTGTAATTGGTAATGGAGAAGCTATTTGCTTGCACCTTTTAAGGGGCTTGTTTGCACCGCAACTTGATTTACATAATTTTATCAGGGAAATAGGCAAAACAAAATGCTGCAGTTGAGGTGCCAACGCATACAAAAAGAGTCCCTGTAAATCTCTGCTTATAGCACAGCAACTGATCAATGCTGTCTTTTGGATAATATGTAGGCTTGACACTTTGGCCAGCAGCACCTTTATGTACTCATGTATTCATGTTTGGACACTCACTGGTCTCGTTCACATCCGTGCAGAAAGACAGATAAATAAAATGAGAGCGACTCCCCCCCCGAGCAGCAATGCTTCTGTCATTGAGAGCTAGTCAAGTGTCTGTCTGATTTGCAGCAAACCTGCCAATGATCACAGCATCCCTGGGGGATATACAGCAACACAGCAGGTGACAGTCATTTAGAAATGTTGGCTTGGCTGTGGATCCCTACATCAAAGACCGAGAAATGGGACTAATCTCTATTCAGGTCTTGCTTGTGGTGTTCTCTGTAAAATTACAGAGAGATCATAAGGGCCCTGGAACACCAAAATCATACTTTAAACACATTGAAATACTTAAGAAAAAAAAATATCTGTGATTTATTCTACTTTTTTTTTTGCTCATCATGTAAAAGTATCTGACTGTGTTGAGGTAGTTTTGACCATTTTGATCAATTCTCGAGTGGTCCCAAATGGTTAAATGTTGCACCAAATCTGTTCTAAACAAATGGTATCAAACATTTCTGCCACCTCTTATAAGACATAATAGAGCATGGAAATGGCCATCATATACTATACAATCATAAGCACGTATACACTTTAAACCAGGGGTGTCCAAACTTGTTTTGAAGAGTGCCAGATTTGATAATGTGAAGATTCCCAGGGCCCATTGGTCCCTTCTGACATATTTTTTTAACAATAAAAGTTACATAAATGTTTTGATCTATAACAATTTTTATTTTCATTGTCACAATTATCGGCAACCAAATCAATGCCACTCAGACGTGAACAAATCTAAAATAAATAAACATATATATAAATAAAGGAACACTGTGATGGTAACACTTAACTTTCTAACCTTGGCATAGACTGAAATAGCATAAAACATGGTATAGTAATTATGGTAGGAATCACCAAGGGAGGGTTGACAATGTCTCTAAAGCCAAAAGTCTAAGACCCTGCACATCTGCTTTGAAAGACAAAAGAAAACACAAAAACTTTTCTTTCCAGTCCATATGGCCAATTAGAAAAGAAATCCTTAGTGAGTTTCACCTTAATTATTTCTCTACCTCTCGCAATGAATGGAATCATTTTACCGTAAAGGACTTCTAATCAAGGAAATAAAGTGTCACATTATAGCTAATAATGGGTGGAGACGCTGCACTCCCTGGTGAAGAAAAATGTTTCCAAGTGCAGATGTACGGTGGCCCTGAAGTGCAAATCACAACGGCAAATAGGAAAACACGACAGCAAATACGAAAACACGACAGGAAAATAGGAAAACATGACAGCAAATATGAAAACACTTCAACAAATCATAAAACACAACGGCAAATAGGAAAACACAACGGCAAATAGGAAAACACGACAATAAATAGGAAAACACATCAGCTAATATGAAAACACTTCAACAAATCATAAAACACAACGGCAAATAGGAAAACACGACAATAAATAGGAAAACACATCAGCTAATATGAAAAGACTTCAACAAATCATAAAACACAACAGCAAATAGGAAAACATGACGGCAAATATGAAAACACAACAGCAAATAGGAAACCACGACAACAAATATGAAAACACGACAGCAAATATGAAAACACGACAGCAAATAGGAAAACATGACAGCAAATATGAAAACACGACAGCAAATATGAAAACATGACAGCAAATATGAAAACACGACAGCAAATATGAAAACATGACAGCAAATAGGAAAACACGACAGCAAATCGGAAAACACGACAGCAAATAGGAAAACATGACAGAAAATAGGAAAACACGACAGCAAATATGAAAACACGACAGCAAATATGAAAACACGACAGCAAATAGGAAAACATGACAGCAAATAGGAAAACATGACAGCAAATATGAAAACACGACAGCAAATATGAAAACACGACAGCAAATATGAAAACACGACAGCAAATCGGAAAACACGACAGCAAATATGAAAACACAACAGCATTAACTTCTACTGGAAAGGGCCTATCTAGCAGAGGACGGACCCTCCTGATTGGACAGACGGACTGTCTGTCTTTTAACAGGAAGGAGAGGTGAAAAACACGGAAAAGCGCCTACTTTTAACAGAGAGACAGTCCGTCTGTCCAATCAGGAGGCTTCGTCCTCTGCTAGATAGGCCCTACTGTTTCCGGTAGAAGTTAATGCCGTTTTGTTTTCCTATTTGCTGTCGTGTTTTCATATTTGCTGTCGTGTTTTCCTATTTGCCGTTCTGTTTTCCTATTTGCCGTTGTGTTTTATGATTTGCTGTTGCGTTTTTCTATTTGCTGTTGTGATTTGCACTTCAGGGCCACCGTAGAGATGTGCTTAAGTGCACTTTGCTATAGGCAAGTGTAAAAAAATAAATAAAAAGAATCCACTTGTTGTGCTGTGGGAATGCATTATGGAAAAAATAAACTCACTGTCAAATGCAATCCCTTTGGGTGGTTTACAAAGCAGCCTCTTGATCTGAATAAATGATTTTGGTTCCCAGGATTGAAATGTGGAGAAGAGAAAGGCCTGCAGTAAGCACTCATTTAGTTATCCCTCTCTATAATATGCCAGTGACTACTGTCGCTCCTCAAAGACTGTTGCATATCAAACACATGTACAAAATACACACAGGTATGCGTAGTCACACAGGTGTATGAAGCCATAAGACTGGTTTCCATAGATTTCGCGCACTGTTTCTTATCCACACTAGCTCCTCTTATGCATTCCATTTTATGTCTTGTTTAGCTTAACAGCTTTTATTTTGTGTGAAAAGCAAAAGGACCAAGACAGCTCAGTTTTATAACTGTGCAAATTAAATGCATCATGCGTTTGCCAACTATTTTGAAGAATTACAGAGTGAAAAAGACTTTTATATTAATTGCTTTCCAAATCCCTCATGCACTATCCATGAGAAATATCAGCAACAACTGCCTTCCTTTAACCCCTGTCATTTAATACATAAATAAAAAAGCATGCATTTTTTATTTTATTTTTTTGGACAGCGATGAAGATTTAGTCTTTAATTAAATGTCATTTTTTTTCCACTGCCAGCTTTTTTATGTCTCTCTTTTTGTTTATCCTTTCCGGTGTCTTCATAAGACTGCCATTTGAGTCTGTTTTTATTCTTTCACTAGGTAGCTGCTAGTGTCTTGAATGCGAGTGATTGTATGAACGAGCCATGTCATTTAGGGGATAAAGAGCAAGAGGAGACATTTAACCTTGCGCTCCTCGTGTCTCTTTGCAATCTAACCTCACGCGCTGAACGTCTCAACTTGCTAAGTCTGAAATGTAACGCTCGCTGCATAGCAATGGCTCCGTCTTCAGATGCTGTTGGCCCATGCAGTCCCTCTCAGTCATTCTTCATTACACAAGAGATGGAGAGGCTCATCCTATCCCATATTGCGCTGGTTGCTTCACCAGCCACCGGTATTTAGATGGTCTGATTTCTGTCTCTTTCTCTCTGGCTTTCATCATGAAAAGATGTTTGAGCTTGGAACACACATCTAGGCTCTTTTATTTTCTTTCTGTATTAATCAACGATTGTAAAGAGAAGGGAGAAGGTAAACTAGAGCACTGTTATTCTGCAGAGTGTGTGTGTGTGTGTGTTTGCATGGGATCAAATCAGGGCAACATGTTTATTTAAAGGATATGGCAAGTGTTATTCCATGTTTTTCTCACTGACAACAAATCACAGGGAAATAACAAAGCCTACACTGTGTTAGTTCATCACTCAAATACTTTCTGACTTCCCTACCTTGTCTGTGGCTCTCATGTGGCTCTCTGTGGCTCTCTTTGTTCCTACTGAAGGCTTTCAAAACAGGTCCAGATATATCATTTTGTATTAAAAACAAGGGAGCAAATTCAATCAGGAGAGACTTCGTAGCAGATATGCAAAGATGTATTGTACATAAGCATAATATGAAATGTACAGAGTCTTTGGGGATTATACTCCATCATTACAAATATTTTAAAGGGGTATAGAAGCCAGACATATACCCCCCGATGGAGCCTAGACACTGGTGATGGTGGAGAGGGAACCCGGAGACCGAAATGAGGACCTGTCTGCTGGAAAGGGACTCAGGTTGCAGTGGTTGACGATGCCCGGAGGTGGAAGGGAAGGAGGAGGGTTGCACACTTGCCTGAAAAGACAGCTGATAGCAAGGAGAGAAGACATTTAAAGCAGGATGTCATGCTGTGATTGGATCATGAATTGTGTGGCCAATTCTGGTTGGTTTACTGAAGAGTGAACACCTCTTAACAGCTGAAAGTTTAGGGAGAGATAGTAGTGACTGAAGTAATTTAGAAGTCTTCCTGAAAGAATTTGCACTGAGCTTCATTAGTGCATTTTTGGAGACTATTTCCAGCCATGGTTTAATACACATTTAGTGGTTTTAGTGAGTGTTTACAAGGGTGTCGGACTCAGGAAAGTGGACTGAGTAGCCAGGGCCCTCATGTGAGGAGGGCCCAAAAAGATGCTAGAATGAATAGCTGTGGATGCGGGGAGGGGCCTATAGAGAATGCCTTTCTACAGGGCCCAGAATTTTGAGTGTTTACAGCAGCAACATGGTGTATGTGGGGATGACTCAAAATAAACTGTGGGCCATGTTCATGGTAATGACGGAACATGTCACCCAGTGCAACAACGTGGTTCATTGGTGTGTTTTACAGCTTTTGGCTACACGGACAATACTTGCTAGAAAAACAGGACAAATAGTCTACAGCGATGCAAGTGGCTCTGTGAGGCTGTACTTAGACACTTACAATGCCAATGCTAACATGCTCATGTTTTGGCAGACATTTACCACGTTTGCTATCTTACGTTAGTTACGTTAGCATGCTAACATTTGCTAATTAGCACTAAACGGGTTAGTGTTAGATTACAGCTGAGGATGATCGGAATGCTATTAGGTTTGCGGTTATTTGGTATTAAACCCACATTTTTTAGCACAAGATCACCAAAGATATTACAATTAATCCTGAGTGGAAAATGAATGTCTCTGTACCAAATGTCATGGCAATCCATCCAATAGTTGTCAAGACCAATTCCTCTCAGCACCACAACATCAACAACAACGTCATAGTGGCACTTAACAAAAAGTCAGGTGATGACCCAAAGTAATTAGAAATTATCTTCTGGGGACCATGAATGTCTGCACCAAATTTCATGGTAATCCATCCAATAGTTGTCAAGATATTTCTCTCAGCACCACAGTTCCACGTCATAGTGTCACTAAGGGCGCTGACACACAGAGCCGATTATCAGCCGTCGGACAGTCTGGCGAGGTCAGTGACTCAAGTCTGTTCGGTGTGTTCTGTGCCGTCGTCCGTCCGAAGAACCGTCGGCCTTCATTTTGGCTGACCCGACAGCTCAGTCGGAGACAGGGCAGTCGGGACTCACCCGGTGCCTCTCAAAATCTGACGGAAAATCTTTTAAACTGACCTTTGTCGATCTGAAATGAAGACAGATTCAGCAACTGTATGGCCTATTTTTCGCTTAAAATGTTTTCAGAAACATGTTTCGGTGAACTATTTTAGGACAATATGAGATAGTATTCTGAACAAGCCGCCATGACAGTCTGGCTGTGAATTTCCGCAGAAAAAAACCCCACGTGATGCGTTCGTCCTATCAGCTGCCGGTTTTCATTTTCTGGGAAACACTACAGAGACGCGCCGCCTGCTGCTATGGAGACGTATTACGTTTCGCGCACACGCAGAGCGTACGCTCAAGTTGGCGTCGCCTCAGTGTGTTTTGAGGCATTTTTTTGGACCTCGGGGACCCGACTGATCAGTCCGACTGCCTTTTCTGCCGACGGTCGGCCGTCTGGTTGGTGTGTAAGCACCTTAAAGGAAAAGTGAGGTTTTCCTCAAAGTAATTAGAATTAATCTTCTGGGGACCATGAATGTCTGCACAGAATGTCACGGCAGTCCATCCAATATTGAAATATTTGAGTCAGGACCAAAGTGATGGACTGACCAACCAACCTATATTGCCATCCTACATTATGTTGGTAGGGTGACCACAAATGTATTGATATTACAGCTACAGTGCATAGTTTTTGTCTCCCCCATGAGGAATTCTACGTAATGACAACACAACTGTCGGCGCTTCCACATGATACAAGCCTTCCGTGATCGCGCGCTCAGAAGAGGTCATTATCTTCACTCGAGTTTCTGCGCGGGAAAATCACCGGATGACACAATCTTCTGAACATAGTCATAATGAGAAATACAGAGTTGTGTGGAGCTGATAGTCTTAATTAGCTTTGTATCAACTCATTTGGCTACAGCTTGAATGTAACGGATGTTCATTAATCCCAAAAAGTTACGCACTAAAGCTTTAACTATGAAAAAGGAAAAGGTATATCACTATCCTTATCCTTTACATGGTATGTTCTACAACATTAACATTCATTTTACAGAGCTAACGGTGTTACTCTATGTTCTGTTGAACAGAGGAGTTGAAACTGTCCATGCTGATATGAAAAACAGACTTATCTTAATACTGTTTCAAACATCTTTTTATTTCACTTCCATGTCTATGATTCTGACAACTCCCTGTACAGAACATAGTTGTTATACAACTTCAAATAGAAAGGCACTAATCTATGGGATGATTCCATGTGAAAAGCAGAGGTGGGCGTTTTGCTTTGATTTCAGACAGCAGTCTTAGCATGCCTGTGTGAGATTGTTTTAGTCTGTTTTTCAAACCTAAATTGTCACCTGAGGTGGAATTAGATGAATTCAAGTGTAATCAGTGATTCAATTTCCCGACATAATCTCCTACAAACGTTTGAACAAAATGTGAAAATAAAATGTTAGTGACAACTCCTCATACATTTATGCAATAGATCAAATATTAGGGCATTAAAACAAGCTGAAAGGTGCCGCAACAGCCCTGAAGTCACGATGCAATATTCATCTCTTATAGCTATAAATGGATCTGTAAAGCGTCTGTTATTGTTCGATAAGTCCCACCATGAAGAGGTTTAGGTGTGCCGTCTGACACTGACGTTGGATTAGAGTTGAACTGGCTCTGGAGTGACTACACTACCGCCTGCGGTTTAAACAGAAACCCCAAAACACTTTTATATTTCTGAGGTGTTCCCTCAAAATGAACCGCACCCTTTTTAACATGATGCTCCTCCATCCGTTTGTATTTTCAAAGCGTGACAACTGGATTGCAGTTGTTTCTGCACACTCAGTCCGACGATTGCTATTTGGAACGGCTTTCTATTCCGGTGCTGGCAGTCAGTGCCGCCTGCCTGGCATGACAAATAACCCCTTAAGCGTTTTCCACCTACTACCCCCATCCAAGAATCTTCTGCAGTCCTTTTACTTGCATTTGATAAGACAGTTAGCGGTGAATATGCCTCCCGACGACTAAGTCCATCGACCCTCTGCTGCTGGTTTTGGGATCAGATACAAAGCGGGCCAGTAGGAGTTCAGTGGCAGATGGTTTTAAACAAGAGCTGGGTGGTAAGCTTTGACTGACAGTCCCCTCGGTTCCCCTCGGTTCCCCCCTACCCTCGTTCACAGTCTCAGTGATGGCTTAATGGTGTCAACAGGAGAGATAGGGTCCTGACTCCTTTATCTGGACAAAATCTTAGACCCATCACCTTCTCTGTTTGCAGTAATTGCGGGAGCAGTGTGGACTCTGCAGGGGGAAAAAAGGCAAAGTAAAAGCCGAATCAAAAGGCTCAGCTTCAATCCACTTGACCGAGCGGGTCAACGGAAATAAATGACTTTCCTTTGACCGGCTGTACATCCATCTCTCCAGTGTCACCGCTGTCAAGGACACTGGGGCCTATCTCTGCTGCACTCCTGCTCTGATAAAATGAAGACAGGCTGGCGGTTAAACTGTCGCTCCTTTCTGTCTGTTGGCTCCCTTATCAACGAGAAGCTTTCCATCTGTGGCCAGCATCACCATGCATTAGGGCTGGGACCATATGCTTTGGTCCCTATTCATTTCTTTCACGATACATTGGATTTGTATCGCAATTTTCATTTATTGCGATTCCAAAAGTGTTGTGATTCGATAGAATCGAGTATTGCAATTTTCTCTTCCTTCTTTAACATGAACAAAAGTTGAGAGACAATATATCATGAGACATTTCTAAAAACTGATTGTTTTCTAAGAAGAATGCACGTCACATGTCAGTCAGTCAGTCTGACATTTATTTCATTTGTAAAGAAGAACATAACATGGATTTTCTGCATTTTCTGCTTTCGCTCTGTTTTGCTGGAATCAGATATGATGTAGTCGCCGTCGGTACCGCATTCAACAGAAAATATTTAGGTGAAGCATTGGTTAAAAAAAAAAAAAATCAATTCTGGGGAAAATAATTGATTTTTTAAAGTCGTCACAAAAAAAAATTATCACGATGAATCGATTTTTTTCCCCCACGCATCCACATCACCTCTAGTTGTCGATTATCACAGCCGGGGAATGTCCCACATGTGTGACCCATGAGGGGAGCTTTAAAAAAAAAAATGTGATTCTCCTCCACAGTTACATTGTGACTACACATCCGGCAATTTGGAGTCGGAGGGTCTTTTAGTGGGTACGTGTGTGTGTCTACAGTACAGACAGTGTGGATTCACTCGCCGCTCCCCACCTGAGAAATAGAGGGGAGGAGGTATTATTGGCACGGACAGACGTGGCAAGTGGCAAAGCAGATGGCTCTCTGCTTACCATCATTTCCTCTCCCATAATGCTTCAGGAGCGTAGCGCACGGAGCACATACTACACTCTGTCTCCCCATGGGAAGAAGTAGCTACAGGGTAGTCATTATTAAGGAGCGAACAAGCTCGAGCACTGCACAGGAGTCCTAATTGTTTGCCAGATACACTGTTTCCTCTCTTCTTTTCTTTTGGACCGTTAAACAACACCAGCAGGAGAAAATACAAAAAAGCACGTGAGGAGTTGATGCTGCTGATAATACCTTTCCTTCCTGTTTAGCCACCTGCCTCGTTAGCCACCTCGCAGCCGGTGCCAATGAACTGGACGACAATTCCAATTGGAGCTTTTCATGATGTTCCCCTTCTTCTTGGCTCGCACTGTTCTCTATTCTTTTCATTGGCTGCCCAGGCGCCAGATGGAGCCCGTCGTCTCCGCTCCACCCCGGGGCTCTTTCTCTCCTTTTGAGAAGGTGGAGCAAGACCTGTTTCCACACAGTGACTCACAGTTCCTTCTTTCTTTTCCATCATTCAGACAGATATTGAAGTGTCTTTTTTTTCTTCTTTTTTTTTATTCTCCTGAAATCATGGTAAAGTTGATTAGTGTATGAAAAGACACGTTTTGATTTTTTCACCACAGTGATGTCATCACACTGTGTGCATGCTGAGTACGTTCCCTCTTTTCTCATTTATTTATTTTGTGTCTATATTGTAATCCTTTTTATTTTATGTTATGTTATTTGTATATGCATCATTTATGTTTATGCACTGAGACCACTGACTGTGAATTGAATCCTGAATAAAAAATACATTAAAAAAGTTGCCTCTTTTCTTCTTTGCTCATCATTCTGCCTCAGAAACGTCTATCCAAGGTTACCTGAGGCTTGTTGACAGAAAAGCACGCAGACAAAACAATGCTTATTGTTCATTTACTGAACATTTACAGTTTTTATTGACAGAATAAAAAGCGTTTGCATTTTCTTTGTGCTCCTGCAACATGGCTGGTCCTCACAGCAACAGCAACAGCAACAGCACAAATAGCAGATGGTGGTCATCTGGTTTGAATACTGACACTCATCTGCTGCCCTACTTCTGCTGGATCCACCGATGCTCGCACAGTGTGCAGGGGAATAGACATGTTTTGCGATGGAGATGTGCATCGTTGCATTAAATATTAAGAAGTCCGGAAAATTCAATTGTATGTACCTCTTCACAAAATACCTGAACATTTGAAAGACATGAGCGTGCAGATGAGACAGCCGCAGGTATACTGCAGAGACTCACACACATAAAAAGAGGCTTACACAGTGTAGTCTTTGCAGGTGCTCATCTGGCAGTCTGGCACTCTCTTGAATCCTCTGTGGATGGCAGAGAAGAAAGTGGACAGCGCAGGTGGGGTTCTCCACATTCTGACTTTTGGCCACATAGGTGATAACTGAACACAGCATCATTATGTTAAATGCTGGGAATTATAATAACATGACTAGAGCTGCAAAAATGAGTTGATAAATCGGCTTGAGTCTTTTTTTTTTATTAAAAAATGAAAGATTCTTTGATTTCAGCTTCTTAAATGCAGTGGTGGAAGACATATTCAGATCCTTTACGTAAGTAAAAGTACTAATACCACACTGTAAAAATACTCTGTTACAAGTGAAAATCCTGCATTGAAAATGTTGCTTGAAATGCTCATATTATGCTTTTTGGCTTTTTCCCTTTCCTTTATTGTGTCATATATCTTTTTTGTGCATATTATAGGTTTATAAAGGTAAAAAGCCCAAAGTCCACCCCAAAGGGACTTACCATCTCCAACAGAAAACACTGTTCACAAACTGCTCCAAACAGCTCTATTGTAGTCCAGTCTTTACTTCAGAGACAAACGTGGTCACTTTGGAACACACCTTATAATGCTCGCCTAGCTGCTAGCATGGCACGCCCAGGGGCACCGCCAGGAACTTTGGGCCCCATGACAAAAAAATCTAATTGGGCCCCCTCTGCGCAGCTGTTGTCACCACATCTCTAGGACCTAACTGTCCCATCAAAAGCTTTACATAACTCTAATTAAAGGCTTGCAACTGTCTTTCTTCTTGTAGTTCAATACTAGTACTAGCACAACATTTACTGCTGGTGATTTGTACATGCATGCAAGTCTAGTATGCGGTTCACTATTTGATGCAAGATTAAAAGCAACTATAAAAAATGTGCTGAAGGCCATCTTTTACAGACTCAATGTATTTTTATTGTAAAATGTATCAAAATGGAAAATTCTCTTAACAAAATTATTATTATTATTATTATTAATAATAATTATTATAATTATTAATGAAAGATAGAGAAATCCCCACAGAATCCCTGCAATAATGCTAACTGGCATGCCATTGAACACAATGTTGCTCACCTTCTTCACTGGGACAGGGAGGGGCACAGTTAGGGGGAGACTGGGGTGCTGCTGACTCATCTGTTGTTAAGTCTGCTAAAAGGGGCAGGGACAATGATTTAATATGAATATCTTGCTAAACGTTTCCCTGCACTGATTAAATGGTGATTAAATGTAGGCTAACACTTGTCTGTAGCTAGCTATCTTATTTCACTATGGACATTAAGCCAACAGGTTAATACCACTCAGAGACTATAGGCTACCCGCCTTTCTTGGTGAAAAACTGGGTTACAGTTTGACACCCTTTACTTTGTCTTTCCTCTCTCTCTTTTCTCTCTTTCCTTTTTTGAAAACCAGATTTTGATTCAACGTTACTTGGTAACATCTTGGTCACTGTAGTTCTATCGCATCTACTGACTGCAACTAAACACCGTCACTGATTGGCTACGGCAGGACCAAACCATTTCATGCAGATACAGGGGGGTGGTCGGTCAATATGGTTTACTTTTTGGTCAATGGGGATATTTAACTTTTACTGCCAAAAACAAGTAAAAACAAAGAGATCATTAATTGTATTATTATATTTGAAATATATATATATATATATATATATATATATATATATATATATATATATATACTGAATGATGATGGTTTAAACATTTTATATTAGTTTTTACCTATTTGTTGGGGCCCCTGTCAGTCATGGGCCCTTGGAATTGTCCTAACTTTTCCCCCCTATACGGCACCCCTGGGCACGCCCTCATACTCTGCTTCTGACTGGCTAGTAGTCCTTACCTAGGTACTGTCAGGGCACGCCCTCATACTCTGCTTCTGACTGGCTAGTAGTCCTTACCTAGCTACTGTCAGGGCACGCCCTCATACTCTGCTTCTGACTGGCTAGTAGTCCTTACCTAGGTACTGTCAGGGCACGCCCTCATACTCTGCTTCTGACTGGCTAGTAGTCCTTACCTAGGTACTGTCAGGGCACGCCCTCATACTCTGCTTCTGACTGGCTAGTAGTCCTTACCTAGGTACTGTCAGGGCACGCCCTCATACTCTGCTTCTGACTGGCTAGTAGTCCTTACCTAGCTACTGTCAGGGCACGCCCTCATACTCTGCTTCTGACTGGCTAGTAGTCCTTACCTAGCTACTGAGCATGTGCGACTCCCAACAAAGATGGAACAGAAGTGAGATGTCTCACTCTGTAGCTAAAACAGAGAGCTCAACACACAGGGTGAAAAGAGGAGCTGCAGCAATGTGCAGTACAACAAAAATATGGTGTCTTTTGAAAATGAAACCACATAAACCTATTCTGATATAACCTCTAAATACAATTATTAACCTGAACATGAGCATTATATGAGCACTTTAAGTAACAGTCTATAAGTATCATCAGGAAAATGTACTTAAAAGTATTACAAGTAAAAGTACTCAATGCAGAAAAATCCTCACATTTTAGAAAAAAAAGAAGTTCAATGTATAATAACAACAACAAGTATAATATAAAAGATAAGAAATCTATACAAATAAAGATAAAAAAAAACCTGAATTTGTAAAGTAACTAGTAATGAAAGCTGTCAGATGAATGTAGTGGAGTTTAAAAGTACAATATTTCTCTCTGAAATGTAGCGGAGTAGAAGTAGAAAGTGACATGAAAAAAAGAAAAGACTCAAGTAAAGTACAAGTACCTTAAATGTGTACTTAAGTATAGTACTTGAGTAAATGTACTTAGTTAGATTCCACCACTGCTTAAATGTGAATATTTTTTAGTTTCTTCCCTCCTCTGTGAAAGTAAACTGAATATCTTTGAGTTGTGGACAAAACAAGACATGTGAGGACTTCATCCTGGGCTTTTTGGGAATCGACATTTTTCAACATTTTCTGAAATCGTATAGACCAAACAACTAATCGATGAATCAAGAAACATACTCGTGAAAATAATTGTTAGTCGGAGCCCTTAAAACTTGATTGAATTGATCTAAGCTGGCGCCTTCTGAGAAAGATAGACCTGGGGAAGATTTTCCACCCTGACATCACTATAAGTAGTCTGCCATCATTCAGTGTCATACTGTAGGTAAAAGCCAAAGTACTGCAGAGGACAACAACCTGACATCCATCACTATTTTACCAACACTTGTATGCTTACACAAGCTGTCACTGAGTAGCATAAATCGAGCCCTAAACCCTTGAGGTTATAGAATAAATCAGCAGACATTAGCGAGGCCTCTCCATTTGTCAGATAACGAAGACAGGTTTATAATCATCTCGCATTCAACCCAATATAAAAACCCCATGGTAAATAAACCATCATTTTTCATGCACTCACTAACTTGTCTTGTGATGCGTCTGAGCTGTAAATAATTGTTCCGTGTGCGCACGCCGATATATTTCTCCACAGACAGGTCAAAAGGCATTATCCGTGCCTTCTACCGCAGCCTAGAAAAGTTGCCGCTGCAGGTGTTTGTGCCTGTGTGTGTGTGTGGGTGTGCGCGCTGCGTCTGTGTATGTGCATGCCTACTTGTGTCTAGGTGTGAAATAGAAACAGCTTGGACTGGCACAGCACCGCGGCGATGTAATTGGCTTTCAGAGAGAGGTAAACAGGACTGCAGCCACGTGGAGGGCAGCTGAAGATTGACCCTCAGAAAAGCGAAGGAAAGGAATGGACGGGTGGCTGCCTTGGGCACCTCACCGCACTAGCTGTCATCTGACTGCAGCTTTGACTCCGGAGCTGTTATTTTTACTTCTTTTTTTTCCTGTTGGAAGGGGGAGAGGGAGGGGTAACGATAATCAGATCCAACCTCGAATATCCCCATAACTCACACAGAGCACTTTGTAGGGAGGACACCTTCCTCCAGGATCACCCGGTGTCTCGTGTGATCGGGGGGGGGGGGGGGGGTCATCCATGTTTCTTCCTCTGATAAGGCTGGGCAGTGTCTCTTGTCTGTGGCGGTGCACTCTATGGCGCTGGAAGTGTGATTACTACACATCTGCAGAGGTGACAGCAAGACACCCGCTGAGAGCTTCTAAAAGGTGTCAGAGGCAGGGTGACGCTGTTGTGTGAGGTTTCACCTCCTAACCAAGGGGAGAGACCTCCCTCTCTGTGGCTGCTGGCACGCCGATGATGTCACACATGCTATTTGTTCAACTAATTGCTCAATGCATTTTATAATGTGGCTGTGCTTTACGTGCATCTGTGTCATAAATCAAAATTCTTGGCTTTGCAAACTCTGTAATATTTAGATATGATATGGAGCTGGATTATGCTGCCCCCTCCCCCCCCCCCCTCCCCACTCCAGCACCATCTGCTTGAATATACAGTATTAATGGTAGCCAATAATGGCCCTATGGTTGGTTTACAGTGGCAGTTTATGATGGATGTTAGAGAGTTTAATTGGGAATAACGAGCCTGTTATTGGGACATCATTGCCTTACCATGTGGATGAAATGAGCACACACTACAACCCAATACAGTGGGGCTCACACTGAAGACTAAAGGGTGGGATGGACTGGTGTTATTGACAAAATGCTGTTATTATGATTATAAAACGCTGCCAACTCTATCAGCCCTTTTCCATGCCTGCCCTGGGCGTTCTCTTATAATAAATACAAAGAGCAGTGAAGTGAAGTACGCCTGATTAGCTCCAGCTAAGATGGCCGGCCCTGTACACCGATGACTTTCTTCTACTCAATCTTAATTAGCAAGTGGAGATGCTTCCGCCGGTTTGATGAGGTCAAAGCCATTCATTTTCCAGCTCAGCGGGGACCTTTCTTGCGTCTCCCTTTTGTATTGACACTCGGGGATAATCATATCGGTGACCTCTCTCTCACGCTCGACTACATCTCTGCCTCTCGCCGAGCAACACAGCGGCCGGTCTCGCCTGAACTGCAAGGGAATCAACGCCCTTCAATACCTCTACTGAAACAGAAAAAAAAGACAGAGCGAGAATCAATCCAATCTTGGACTAAAAGAAAAGGGAGAGTGAGGGTGTTGGCTAACACCACAGGTGACAGATAAAGGTGTTGGGTACTACACTACAGGAAGTTTCTATTCATCTTCTGTTTCTGAGTCTTGTTTACTAAATCGAAAAAAGTGAACAAAAGTAAAATGTTATCTTGACCGACAGTAAGTCGACCATAGTGTATCAATAATAGATTTACATAAGCTACAATTATACCTTCACTTTGCAGCTCATATCATAAAAGACAATCTTGGATATATAGGCATCAAAATTGACACTGAATTAATGCCAGAACATACGGAGTTAGTGGTGAACTTCTAAATGTCACTGATCCCGAATCAGAGTGATTAATTATGACATTTAGATGCACAGAGGCTTCCAGCTACTGAAAAAAAGAAGAGAAGCAGCATGGTCTTAAATGTGAGCCCTTAAAATAATTACCCATTTGATTTGTCTTTTTTTTGTTCTTGACAGTCAAGGCAAAATGACAACAGAGAGCAGTTGGGAAGCACAGAAATGGTTTCTTTAACCACACACACATATTTGCTGTACACAGAATGAAAGCCTCACAGCCACTGCAGTCCTCTCTATCTAACATTACCTAAAGACTTTTAGACACTCATGTGCAGGCATCTCCCCCAGAGGCCAGTCTGTGCAGAGGGACGACTTGATGGAGTGGGGCTGGATGGTGGTGAGACGGACCGCGCGGCCGGGGGGAACTTGAACTGTGACATATTACGTTTAGAGAGCAGCAGCAGGGCCACTCACATGAAACTTATTAGCAGAGGCGTCTGTAGCCAAACTGCACACAGCTTCGCCCTATTTGGAAGCGACCAAAGTGCCATTACTGGCAGCGTGCACTTAAACATAAAGGGGCTGTACTCAATATTCAGAACATTAATATATAAACGACTATTTGCTGTGTCAAGATATAGTGAGGTAATGGTGTCCTGAGCAGAGAATGAATTTGCACTACCTCTGTGTGTGTCTGCGCTTCTCTGCTCTTTGTTTTGATAGCAGGCAGCATGTGAGTGCCTTGTGTGTCGGCATCAGGCGCCGAGGGCCTTGATAAAGCGTCAGTATTGGTACATATAGCTATGAAAAGTAATGCACTGTAATTTGTATGTATTCCACGTTTTTTCCCCCCACGTATTACTGTATGCAGTGGCGTTTTTTGGCACGGGCGAACCGGGCAGCATTTTTTTCATATCACATGGAGTGTGGCACGGGAACTTAAAAAAAAAATAAAAGTCCTCTGCGCCGCAAAACGGTTTTCTGTTATCTATTGTTTCACTGTGTGGGGAATTGGCAAATCAGCGGTGCGGGGCGGGCGTGAAAGATAAACACACAGGAGAACTGCGAGTACACAGAGACGGAGCAAGACAAGTCTAAACCTTTCTTTTATGGCAATGGTCTAAACGTGAAAATGAAACAAAGTTACCCAAGCGGCTCAAATAAAAGAAAAAAGCGAAAAGACATGTTTTCGGCAGTAGCAGGACCTTCATCAGCTCCCGTGGCTGATGATAGTGGTGCTGGTGCAGTGGCGTAACGAGCCAACACCGGGCCCCTAAGCAGGATTATCAAGGCGGGCCCCCCTACTACAGCACGTGATGACGGTGCAATGTCCACGAGTAGGCTACCATCAATAGGACAGGACAGGATCATAGAGACACAGCATATAAGAGATGAGATGACTGATGGATTTCGTGGCCTTTTTTTTCGATTGTTGCGGCCCAAAATGCCTGATTTTGCGATAAAAGTTGCAATGACTTTTGTATGTTTGTTGCAATGAAGTTGCAGAAGACAGTGAAAGTTGCAAAAAAAGTTTTTTGTATAGTTCTTTAAAAAGGGAAACTAATAATTATTACTATTAATTAATTACTCTGGGCTCAGATTTCCTAGGAACCTTACCAAAAAGGCTCAGGATGCTGCAAATGTTGGTATAATATGAAAATGGCTGGTAGATTTAAGACAAAAAATAATAATTTATTGAATGAATCAAATTTGAACATATGTGTCAGTTTACATTGTTAGTTCATTTCCTATCCTGGCCTGGGACACACATTCATACGGTTTAATAAAGTACTTATTGGACTTTAACTTAGCATTGCACTTACAATAACGAGTGTAGCTGTCCTCAATTTAGGTCATCCTGTACGTCTCATCTCCGGTTTTTCCTGCATCCACCGTGTGTGATTTTGTGTGTGATTTTGTGTGTGTGTGTGTGTGTCAGTCGCGGGGGGAACTCAGCAGCCCTGCCCGCTGCAGAGATCAGACAGGATGTAAACAGCAGCAGCTTTCAGTGAAGAGAACGGTCTCTGAAACAAGGAAATGAATTTGACCCGTTCTCACTCCCGCTTGGTCAGTGGCCAAATGCGATAGGGGGCCCCGGCTGTCAATCAATATCTTCCAGTCACGCGGGCCCCTGATTGGTCCGGGCCCGTAAGCACCGCTTACCCTGCTTACCGATAGTTACGCGTCTGTGCTGGTGTCGGCGGCAGTGGCAGTGGCATGCACAGTGAGGAGGAGACTCAGGAGGAGAGAGACAGAGATGAGGGAGTGAGGGTAGAACCTGCGGTAAGCACAACTCCCCTTAAACACTTTGCCCCTTGATAAAACTGAGCCAAAAACTGAGTGGTGGACAAAACACTACAACAATAAAAGACGTAGGCATGCTGCACTGTATGATTGCATTAGTAGCTTATATAAACGTTGCACAACATGCAAACGTTCTTAACGAGAATTGTAGCTTTTCTAATCTGCTTAGGCAGACAAAAACTCATGATAGACCTCTTCAAATTAAAGCACAGGGCCTCTTGAAATGATATTAAAAAAAAAAAAATATATATATATATATATATATATATATATATATATATATAGCTTGTTTTATGATTCATGAGGAGTATACCGTTTTATTGTATTAATAAGTGGCAAGTGGCTTTTTGAAGTATTTAATACGTCAACTCTCACTGATTCTTGCTTACTCATCACATGGCGTTAGTAGTTTTAAGGAGTAGGAGTTGCTATACATATTCAGGGGAGCGAAAGGACGGGTGGTATTTGTGATCTTATGCGGTGGGCCGGTCTGGGCCAAAATGCCAGGTCCGATTTTTGGTCCCAGACAGTCCGTCCCTGTCGATGACATCATTGATGATTTTGCGTCAAGGAAGGCCAGAGAGGTCAGGTTTTAGTTTTAGTTTGTGTTTTCTGTTCTTAGTGCTATAGTGTAATAATTAGATTTTCTTTAGTGTGTCTTCACATTTGTGTGATGAAGGATTTGTGCTATTTAAAATATTTCTATATTTTATTTGTATATTATTCCTAATATTTTATATTATTGTTGCTCTCTGCTCTTGTTACATTTTTTATGATTGTATATATTTTTGGCACATTTATGTATATGCTGTATATTTATTTTAAGTGTGTTTCCTGTTGTAATTGCAATAGTTAATTTTTTTTTGGAGGGGGGGGGGCGCTCGAAGGGGGTCTCGCCCAGGGCCCCATTCAATGTAGAACCACCACTGACTGTACTCTACCCATTGACTGGCGCTGTATAAGACCGTGAAGATCCGGGTCAGGGTGGATGGGTCCCAAAACAGAGGGCTTTTATTTGAGGGAGCGGAGTTCGTGTTTCGGGAGCAGTTAAGGGGAAAACACAAAACTTTCACCCAGGAAATGGTTGTTTGTGACTAGGGAGTACTACTACTTAAGGGGACAGATGTTTTAACCAAAACCACAATCGTATTTTTAGTCATTTTGGAGCCTAAACTGTCGTCGCTGCATGACGGTCCCATTTTGTTGGCTAACTTTAACTGCAACGGCCGCTGAAAAGTCTCTCACCTCACAGCGACCACTACCCCGCTCGCAGTCACCTTTTGTCGGCTAAACTTAACTCTAAAGATCAGTTGTCATGTGACCGGTTGGTGGCGGCAGTAATTTCGTAATGATATCATACGAATTGTTGTGCATAAGTTTTCGAATGACATCATACGAACCACAATGTTTTCACACATTGTGATGTATAAATGTGCAAAATCATATTCAAGAAGTGTGAAGTTTTGGGGAATATGCTGATTTATATTCACGCAGATGAGGAGATTGATACCACTCTCATGTCTGTACGTTAAATATGTAGCTGGAGCTAGTAGCAGGTTAGCTTAGCACATAAAGGACGTACAAAATCCTCTGAAGAACCTTTAAAAGTCACTAATAAACACATTATATGTCAATTGTTTGATCTGTACAAAAACAAAAGTGTGAAAATATCGATTTGTCAATTTTACAGGCAGTTCTGTCACTGCCACAACACACACACACACACACACACAAAAAGCAGGCTTCCAGTGGTTAGTTGAGAGGAACACATTGAGCTTGTAATCATAATCTGCCAACAGCAGCATGGCTTTATTAATAACATACAGCCCTCCTCACATATGCTGATTCTACAAGCGTCTGACTGTGACTAAGACCATAGTCCAATATGTGAGCTATACATATGTACATACATCCCGGGAACTTCAGAGCAGATTAGCATGTGTTCATCTTGGACTATAAGGAATTTAGGCATTAGATCCAGGGAGAGGTTGAATTACTGTAGGTGAACTTCCAAATCACTGTAGTGATATGGTAATCCCAAATCTAAATAGCGCTGCTAAAGTATGTGAATGAAAGTGTGCTTGAAGTAATTATTATAGAGCACAATGCTGTTGTGCTTCCATACTTATGAATACAGAACGGAGAGAAAAAGCATGTTTGGTTGCCCTCATGTGGATTTGACAACAGCAATGGATATGCGATGGGGGGATTACCATAAATTTGTTTTTGCAGGAGCGTATTAGGGAATCGAAGAATGTAAAGAAGAGAAGAGATTATTGCAATCTCTGGGTGTCAGGGGATTTCTCGCGTCACTGTGTGTTTCTATGTTTCTTCTCCTAGAGAGATGTGAAGAAGGAATGGATGTGTCAGGGAGGGCGGAGGGGCCATTCTCTGCTGAATAAGGCACTCTCTCCTCTGAGCAATGGATCATATGAGATGGCCAAAGATGGGCCAAATAGAGACAAGGCCTATGTCATGATCAGGTGTTGGCTGATCCAGTCAAAACTATCACATCATTTCAGATCAGGTTCAGTAAATATTCTCATTAAAGAGAAATGATATTCTTAAACACTTCAAAATTAGTTTTTGGGGTGGAATTGAGCATTTTGGATTAATTTGTTGTTTGATGTTATATATACCCACATAATCTAATATTTCAGTTGATATCTTATAGTCAAAGCTATATGTATCTATTTACATATTTTAAAGATCAACCCCATTAATTGCACTCTAGCAATCAAGTAGAGTTTTTTTCTCTCCATTTTGCTCTAATACTCATAACAAGGGGCTAACTATAGCCATGCTAGCAACTCTGTGAAACTGTAATGCTTATTGTACAGACAACAGATAAACCAAAGTATTGGACACATTCAAATGTTCACATGATGGTGGTGTGAGATGAAATGTCAGGGGATAACCAATCCCATCCAAAGTCATGAGGAGTCATCTATGGCACGATGGGCATTTGTACTAGTTATGTCCAAATGCAGCTTGGTGAAGCATTTTCTTTCTTTCTGAGCCAAATAGATGACACTCTCTGTTCAAAAATAGGGTTGAAAGCACACTGAATTGCCATTCCATGAACCTTTTTCTGTAAACCAAAAGTCCCATCTTGTTGGGTCTACAAATACAACTAATGGTTCATGAAGCTTCATTTGGACATTACTAATTTGTACCAAATTCCTTGGCAATCCATCCAATGGTTGTCGAGGCAACAGTCAGTCTCATGGTGGCGCTGCAGGAAAAGTCAGGGGATCCTCAACGTCAGTAGGTTTTATCCTCTGAGGACAATACATGTATCACTCCCTCCGGGAAATAAACGACACCATGGTTCTGGTTACTGATGGATATATTGCACTTATCATCCTTTTCTGCGCCATCACATCCACCGTCACTGGCAATTCACCGTCAATGAAATCCACCGTCAAACTACAGTATGACAATATAAAAGATAAACACGTTCACATACACCATAAAGAGGTAAATACAAATACACTCGAGAAATACAAACAATACACATACCTCGCTGGCTGCATATAACCAAGAGGGAATGAGTTCACTTGCAAATACCTGGTTCAACAAACAAAAATGAAAAACATCTTTACTTCTTTGCTCAAAACATGAGTAACTCTTGTCATCACACGGAGAATAACTTCTCACTCCATGTGTGTTTCTCCTATTGCACGCAAAATGTACTTTAGTTCCTAATTAACATCAACACTCAGTATTCATAAATGATTAAATAAATTTAAATTTATAAATTTAATTCAAAAAACATGTTACATAATAACATAAATAATATGTATGGCAGTTATACTCCCACCAAATGACTATTTGTCATTTCACTTCACAATTTAAACCTTTTCACACCTTAATTTCAACCATACTTTGAACACATGCCTTACAGTAACACAAAATACTGTATTCATGAAATGACAACCATAACCTTTATTCTGCTTCAAGCAGTAAAACTGTCTTTTGTACAGGCCAATCAAGGTAAACTGGCTTGGAAATGCGTCTTCCCTGGCTGTCTAAGGTCGAGTCACTAATTAACAGTTTCACCTTTCGAACCTTTCCATCAGTGCTTGAATACACCTCTGTCACCCTTGCCAATCTTCATTGGTTACATGGATCCTGCAGGATCCTGCAGGATGACAATGTCGTTAACCTTCGTATTTCTCTTCTCTTTCTGCCATATTTGTCTTTGCTGAAGATTAAGTAGATACTCCTTCTTCCACCTTGTCCAAAATTCATTTGCCAAAAACTGCACCTGGCGCCATCTCTTGAGCAAGTATAGATCCTGACTCACAAACTCACCTGGAGTATTATTAATATTATGTTAGACTTCATCATAAGAATGTGATTGGACATGAGAGGTTCAAGGCTTGTTGGGTCATTTAAATGCTCTGTTGTCAGAGGTCTGCTATTTATAATAGCCATCACTTCATACAGAAAGGTTCTGAGTGAGGCACTGTCAAGTCGTTTAGCAGACTGGTCAAGGATTGTGGTTAAAACACTTCTGATCGCCCTTATTTGTCTTTCCCAAACGCCTCCCATGTGGCTTGATGATGGGAAGTTCATTATGAACTCACATCCATGTTCCTTTAACTGTTCATGATTCAAGTCCTTCATTGCATTCATAAACTCTCCTCTTGCACCTACAAAGTTAGTGCCTTGATCACATCTCAACTGTCTTACATGTCCGTGTATTGCAATGAATGCACGCAAAGCAAAGCGTTGATAAAGACATCTGTAGTGAGGTCATCAAGCATTTCAATATGTATGGCTCTAGAGCACATACAGGTGAAAAGAAGACCATATTTTTTCAGTTCCTTTCTTGCTTCCTTCACATAGAACGGTCCAAAGCAATCTATGCCACAATATGTGAAAGGAGGTGTCATTTCCATTCTTTCTTCTGGCAAATCTGCCATTTTTGGATCTTGTGTGTTCCGTCTGTACTTTCTGCATGTTGTGCACTTGTAAATATGTGAAGCAACTGCACTGCTGCATCCTATGACCCATACTCCATTGGATTGCAATTCATTTGCAGTTATTCCTCTTCCTTGCACCTTTTGCACCTTTTCATGGTAGTGCTTAATAAGCAACAATGATACATGACTCTTATTTGGCACAATGGCAGGATGCTTGACATGCGGATGAAGAACAGATCCTGTCAAACGTCCTCCAACTCTAAGCACACCATGCTCATCTACAAACGGACTTAGTTTGTGTAATTTGTTTATTTTGTCTTTGGGTTTTACTTCCTTGCCTTGCTTTATACCTCTGATTTCATTGCTGAATGCTTCCCTCTGAACCAACTTGATTATAAACAGCTCTGCTTCCTGTCTTTCCTCAATACTTGTAGGTCCACTTACTTTATCTTTGATGCCCTTGATCTGCTTAGCATGGCGCTTTAGAAGAGCAATAGCCTTGACAGCTCTTTTCCAGTCAGAGAACTTTGTTAGGCGGTTTAACAATGACGCTCTCCTTCCTCACTTTGGTGTTGAGCACCAGGGCCTTTCAAAGTTCCGGATCATCATCATAGACTTCTCCCACCATAACATCTCCTCTGGGTAGCTCTCTTTCCCATAAAACATCTGGGCCAGTGAACCAATTTGAAGCAACAAGCTGATCTGCGGAGAGACCTCTTGACGCATGATCTGCAGGATTATCTTCAGACTTTACAAAGTGTCATTGTTTGGGATCTGTAGTGGACTTGATTCTTTGGACTCTGTTCGCTACAAACACATGAAACCGCCTGGCATCATTGTTTATATAGGCGAGGACGACCTTTGAGTCAGTCCAAAAATGTTCTTGAAGACCCTCTATTTCAAGCTCATTTCTGAGCATAACACTTGTTCTTGCTGCTACAACTGCAGCAGACAACTCAAGCCGTGGCACTGTGGTTACCTTGGTAGGAGCAACCCGTGCTTTTCCCATGACTAGCATGCAGTGAACATCTCCCTTGACGTCGACTGCTCTGAGGTAAGTACATTCCCCATAACCAATGACACTTGCATCTGAGAAGTGGTGAAGTTCGTACTGCTTGACATCCTTTAGCGCATTAGCGCATTAGCCACAGGGTAATAAAATAAAAATAAAATACACTTACAAATCAGTGGTTTAGGCTAAAACGACATAAAAAAGACAAACAATTATAAACATAGCAGAGTAAGACAATTAAAATGCCGGGAAGGCCAATGTAAAAGGTGAGTTTTGAGCCTGGCTTTGAATATCACAATTGAAAGAGCATTTCTGATGTCAGGTGGCAGTCAGTTCCACAGCTGAGGGCCAGCAACAGAAAAAGGCTCTGTCACCTTTTGCTTAAGCCGGGACCGTGGGACATGGAGGAGACCTTGGCTGGAGGATCTGAGGGACCTGGGAGCTACGTGGGGATGAATGATATCCGCTATGTAGCTGGCGGCCAGGGCGTGAAGAGCTTTAAAAACCATCAGCAGTATCTTAAATTGTATCCTAGACTGGACTGGAAGTCAGTGCAAGGAGGCTAGGACAGGTGTAATGTGTTCACCCTTTTTGGTGTTCGTGAGCAGCCTAGCTGCTGCATTTTGAACCATCTGAAGCCGTGCCACCAGAGTCAGAGGGAGACCAAGGTAGAGTGAGTTACAATAGTCTAGGTGGGAGGTTATGAAGGCATGGATGACTTTTTCCAGATCATTGTATGACAGAACAGACTTGAGTTTGGAATTATTCTTAATTGGTAAAAACTGGTCTTTACAACAGATGATATTTGTTTCTCCAGGTTAAGACAGGAGTCTCAAATAACACCCAAGTTACGTGCATGGGATTTAGTATAGGGGGCAAGGGGACCAAGGTCGGCAGGGATGGAAATTTTGGATTTTGAAGAGCCAAAGACAATAACTTCAGTTTTGTCATAATTTAACTGAAGAAAATTCTTAGCCATCCAGATTTAAAGGCATTTTGGGACGTGAAGCAAAATATAAGGAGCTGCACACGTTTAAAAAACTGCTTTTCTGCTTAAATATTGAAAGGAAGATGAAATGCAACAACCATTACTGCTTAAATTCAAGGCTGTGACACTGCAGGTGCTTTTTCATCTCCATGACCTGACAGTGATGGCTCACTTTTAAACTGGGTACATTATCATTGTAACTAAGGCTATGCTGCAGTGGAGAAGGTTATATTAAGGCTGCGTGATCCAGATGTATAAAAATTCTCCTTGATGTGTACAAAAACGTTGCCTGCAAACAAATGACTAATTAATAGGACTGTACAAAGGCACACTATTGAATTATTATCAGATAGTACAAGGGACACACGTCTGGTGCATTTTCAGGCCACTCTCCCTATAAAAGCAGACTGCTATTACATTACAGGTGGCTTACATTAGATGACTGTAGTTATCAATAATAAATGCAATGTGTTGCATATTCAGTGTGCTGGAATTAATTCACAGGATTCCCAAGAGTGATTGATGCAATAAATTGCACTCTGATCTGCACAGACCTTGCGGCAGATGAGGTGGACTTTGTGAATAAAAAATGTTCCAAATGTTTAATGAGATGACATATTGTATCAATGAAAAGTATCTATAATGTGGCTTACTTATGGGGAATTGATAAGCCGAGGCTGTATGTTTTTAAAAGTTGGCCTCATACAGCTATTCTATAGTGTAAATTTCCATTTTCATTCCACAACCTGCACTTCTGCATTTAAAGCAGCTATGGTTCATATTTTGTATGACACATGACTGTGAAAGGGATTGCTTGTTAAAACCATAGACAGAGATGTATAGTAACAAAGTATAACTACTTCACTACTGTACTTAAGTACTAAAAGGCTGTATCTGTAATCTACTGGAGTATTATTTTTTTCTCCTACTTCCACTTTTACTTCAGTACGTATTTTCGATGAGTTTAATACTTTTACTCCGATACATTTTTATGTGCTGCAATCGTTACTCGTTACAATTATAAAAATGATACCAATCATTCCAAACCCACATTATCACTGCCAGAGTGGTAGATGGCTCTGTCACCAGGTTTGATGAAGTTGTCTCATCACTGAGCGAATCAAGCGATCAAGCTATCAGAAGAGCGCGCGTGCTCCCATTCTGCCTTTCACTCTGCTGCCTGGCCGCACCGAGAACACCCGAGCCCCGCCAGTTCGCCTCGAGATGGAAGAACCAGAAACACCACCACCAACCCGAGCGATTGTGGCGGTGAGGGTGCGGAAAGAGACCACCCCCGGCCCCACCCAGAGCCCATGCCCCCATCCGCCGGCGCGAAAGACAACTCACACAGAATGAAGTGCCCACTCCGCCCCCTGAAAGACCCCTGAATGGCCCTCAAAAATTCACCGTTGAATCCAAAGAAACACACCAAGGCAAGTTACAAATATAACACAAATGGCACACCAGCTTGAGCTATGAGTAAGTGCTAGCTAACTAGCTACCTGCGGTTCATGTTGTACATTCTTGTCCCTGTACTGCTGCCACAGCCAAAGGGACCGTGAGTGTCCTCCAGGACAAACACCTGAAACAACACAAACAATATGACATTCAAACTTTTGACTGCTTTATTTAATAACTACATAACACAGTACTTGTACTTTTACTTTCAGTACTTGAGTAGTACATTTTAAAATAAACTTATTGCAATACTGAAGAACAAAAATGTTCGAATACTTTAGTACTTCCACTTAAGTGTGGTACTTAAAGAGCACTTCAACTTCTACTCAAGTCACATTTTTAATAGAGCACTTGTACTTTTACTCAAGTCTGCATCTCTAGTACTTTATACATGTCTGCCCATAGAGAACTATCACCCTACTCTGCTGTGCCCCTCAGCTCTCAGGAGATTTGCAGCGTCTTTCAGCAGATTTTTTAGGTTTTCCTGCCCGCAACTTTACTGTTATCATTACTGTTCACTCTTAACGCTCTCAGGGCATCATATTCAGCCTAAAGAAGCTGTTTCCAACAGAAAAAAGCTCTAAAACCCACTGTACGCTACATACCCAACACCAAACAGCAGACAAAGTATAGCCAGTGAACACAGTGGAGCATTTAGCAGCTACAGCTAGCTAAAAGGAGACTGAATCTTGGAAATGTATCAGAAGGATAGTCCACACAGCATTCCAGGATGAGAGAAAAGTGCTCTAGTTTATTGGCATTTCTTTAAACTAGGGTGACCAGATTTCCCGGAACTAAAACCGGGACACTTTGCGCGTGACCATAGTGCTCATGCACGCACACACTTTTTAACGTGAACATGTGCCAGCCCAGGTCAGACATAGACACAGACAGATGACTGAGTGTTTGGGAAGTACTACAGCAATCAGAATGAGAAAAACTAATTTCATTGAATTTTGGTGAATATTTTTCAAAGAAAATTGAGTCCTGCATCCATATGAATTGTCTTTTCAGGAAACCGTGACCTGTAGTAAGTAGCAGTGAGTGATTGGGAAGTAGCCTACTACAGAAATCAGAATGCGAGAATGAGATTTTTATTTCATATTTTTCAGAAATAATAACTAAACTGTACGTATTGGGAAGTAATGCAATCATCATGAAAAAGAAAATTATTAGTGAATATTTCTTCAAGAAATAGCCAACGTGTTGCATCCATAGACAGTATATAAGAATGGACCAACAGATCCCGTTGCTCTGGACGGAGACCAGTGAAGGATATTAGAACCACTTTTCCGGTGAGCGCTGAGCGTTACTGCGCAGCGTCCACCTGAGAGAGACGACGTAAATGTGACGTGAGCAACGTGTCTGAAAGTTGTAAGTCTTCTGGTAGCTGTGCCAAGAGAAATCTCAATCATTCCCAATCTAGCAGAGACGGAGAGCGTAGGTATATGTAAGGAGATAACATGGGCACAGGCTAATTACTGCTAACTAAAATGCTAGTTAACATTAGTAATTAAACTTAAACAGCTGATGGAAGTCCAAACTGCCTGAGAGCTTCTCCTGGACTATACGGTAATTCCTCTACTATGAGACAGTAAGTCGCGTGGTTATGACACAATCGTTAGCCTATTTTTACAAAAACGTCTACTACAGAGCCATAATGTGAGATACAAGGTAATGGAGCCTTTTACACATTGTCGTGTTTCTTTAGAAATAAACAATGGACAAATAAAGTCTTTAAACGCTTCAGATGTGAAGTTATTCGCTGTCAAAGTGACAGAAGCTTTATGTCGGATACAAATCTCTAGCGATAATAATTGTATGTCGTTTTCTCTTGATGCTCTGTAATAATGTCAACTTTCTTCGACCCTGATCACGTCATTGACCTGAATTGCGTTGTCGATCTCGAAGGGGAAGTCAAAAATCGAATATCAACTGAATATCAAACGTCCAGCCAACTTCACCGCGCTTAAAAAACGACAGATAAGAAGAGGCACAGATTATGCAGACGCAGACCGCTACGATTGACTGACACACACACACACACACACACACACACACACACACACACACACACACACACACATTGTTAAAATCATACGCTGGACGCTTTATTAGTCTTTCTACATGGGTTTAGTTAATGATCGGGCTTTAATAAGACCACCTTGGCTAAGTAATCGCTGACAACCGGGACAATTTCATAGTGGTTGGTGTAAACCGGGACATTTTAGCGTCCCGACAGGACTCGGGACACGCAACTCAAAATCGGGACTGTCCCGGTCAAACCGGGACGTCTGGTCACCCTACTTTAAACCAATCACAATCGTCTTGGACAGAGCCCCGGTGCCTCTGCAAAATAGTCTCGAGAAGGAACTTGTTTTGGTGGAACATGTGTACGTTGAAAAGTAGTTTTAGTCGTGCAACAGAAAACTCAGATTGGACAGATAGTCTAGCTAGCTGTCTGGATTTACCCTGCAGAGATCTGAGGAGCAGTTAACCATAGTCCTCACAAATCCACCAGAGTTTTAAATGCCAACACAACGAAAGAGGAAGGTGACGTCCAGCCTCACTCTGTAGCTAAAACAGAGAGCTCAACACACAGGGTGAAAAGAGGAGCTGCAGCAATGTCCAGTACAACAAAAATATGGTGTTTGTTGAAAATTAAACCACATAAACCTATTCTCGTACAACCTCTAAATACAATTATGAACCTGAAAATGAGCATAGTATGAGCATTTTAAATGAGTTACAGTTTTTCGTTACACATTATCTGAGCATTATAATGCTTTGTTACATTCCACTCTTGGCTTGAGATGTCTGCTGGGCTCAGCAGTGCTCTCATACTGCTGCTGCTCTTCCACATGGCAGCTAAGAAGTATTGTGATCATTTTCTTAAGGAAAAGTACTAACACCACACTGTAAGTTAAAGTCCTGTAGTGAAAATGTTACTTAAGGAAAAGTATGTAAGTATCATCAGGAAAATGTACTTTAAGTATTAAAAGTAAAAGTTCTCAATGCAGAAAAATCCTCACATTTTAGAAACTGGAAACAAACCAAACAGTTCTGTCAATCAACTAAGTGTTCAATGGGCTAATCATTTCAACTGGATTTGTAGGCCGTTATATTGTTGGGTAGTTTAATTTATAATAAAACATTGTATGTTATAAACTACGTGTGCTTTGTGTGTAACAATCTTAATTTGTAAAGTAACTAAAGCTGTCAGATTAATGCAGAGGAGTAAAAAGTATAATACTTCTCTCTGAAATGTAGTGGAGTAGAAGGTGGCATGAAAAGAAACGACTCAAGTAAAGTACAAGTACCTCAATGTTGTCCTTAAGTGCAGTACTTAAGTACAGTAAATGTACTTAGTTACATTCCACCACTGGCAGCTAAACGCTGTATCTTGCCACAGCATAATGGAAAACTCATACTTCGCATGGCTTTGTTTACATTGGCCTTCTAATGCATGATAGAATGTTATTATAGGTATTACAATGGGTACAAACTAATCCAAGAAATACCCTTGAATAACACAAAATGAACATTGTGCTTTGGTTCTCTTTGTTTATTAGAATGGTGTGTAATGCAGCATCAATCCACGTCTGTGCACAACGATATGTCATTTTCGTCTCCTTCCAAATGCATTCATCGTCGCGCTTTGCAGCATTCTTTTCCTTTTTTTTCCCCTTGAGGAAGCGGCTTGAAGCTGTCAGGCCCTGCGTGGCGATAACAACCTGGGGTGGAGAATGACACCTTGAGAGTGACAGATGAAAAGGAATCATATTCTCCCCGGAGCCAACTGTATGGAACTGATACAGGCTTCCCCTCCATTTCTCTTCCCACAAACAGGCCGCCGCATTAACTTATTCAGATAGGAGGTCAAGCCTTAGTTTAGACACCAGACCTGTCCCAAAAAGCAGAGCAGGATGAGGGAATAAAGTTAGAAAGAGCTGGGGAAAGAAAATGTAGTAATTGTATGTCTGAATTAATGCCTTTTAATCTATCCCTGAGTCTGAATGATAATGGAAAGTAAAAAAAGAGCAGACAGCGTTGAAAGTTTTGCAACACGATGAATGTGCCTCTGCAAAAGGAATGACTTATTGATCTAATATGAGAGAGCAACCAAACTGAGGCGCCTTCTCAAGAGAGCCCTTAAGAAACCCCTTTCAAGAGTCCCTTCCCTCTTTAGCCGTGGAGTGAGGAATCAGACTCCTAATCAGAGCGGTGACTGGGATCCTTGTTGCATACGCTCATTCAGATATTTACCCCCGGATGGGAAGGACACTCAGAATGAACTCTTACTCCATCTCAATTAAGTATGAGCAGGACGGGGGGTCAGGGCCGAGTTGCTCTGGTCTTTATGAAGGCAGCTGACATTATAAGCAATGAGCTCAGAGAATTTTTTTCCCAGCCCGAGCGATTTCCCCGCTTACGCTGAGCTTCTTCCCCTTGACTCTCCCTCTCCCTCTTATTTCCTCTCAGAGCGAGGTCCCATGCTGTGCTGCAAATTGAAGACACTGCGTTCGGAAATCAACTGCTTGGCTAGGTAATTTGGCTAATGGACTAATCTCGGCTAAACTTTTGTAAATGAGGGTTTTATGAGGTGACTCTGAAAAAGAAACATTTCGCCAATGTCATCGATGATAAACATGCAATTGAGCAATCACATCGAGATGAAAGCTGTACCGCAGCTGTACGACAATCTAACTCTCGCGTCCTGATATCTCCCCATGATAATAATGACTAGATCTATTTTATGGCTATGCAATCTCAATTAGATTTTTAGATCCAGTAAATCACAGAAATTACTGCATATTGTTTTAGTTCTGGTGAAGAAGGGCACTCAAAACTTCTAAACTTTGTTGCAATGTCTTCATTATGATGAATGTTTTATTTTCTGGTTATAATACGTTCCATTACAATTTCCCCAACTAATCCCACCGAAATTGACAAAGAATGTGTCTTTTTAATGAACTAACTTTTAAAAGTGTCTTTTGTCTAGCTGTCATGTGCCTATGGATGTCTGTGTGTGTCCTGTGTGTGTGTGTGCGTGAGTGTGTTTACTCCAGCAACTCCAATTCCTTGCTCACTGGCACTATTGGGGAATTTTTTTGCACATCTAGCAGCATGCATTTACATAAAGAATAAAAAAATGTAGGCACTAAAATACCAAGCGGAGTACTTTGTTTCATTAGTCTGCCATTCTCTGCCTATGGGAGACTGGAAAGCGTCATCATAGGAGCCTTACAAATGGCACACATTTGCAAAAATGAAATAATTAGGTTTGTGTGATTTAAATAAAAAATAAAAATGCAAATATCATCAAGCGCGGTGCCCAGCACTCACCACTAATTTAAAAGCCTCTGCTTAGCTCGAGCCTTTATTGTACATCTAGGTCGCTTTTGTATTTGCTCTACTCTTAGTCATTTTCACGTCTCTCTGAGAAGTAATGCAAGACAAATTTCAGTTGGACATTTTAATGGATCCCATCAACCAATCAAAGCCAGACAAGAGAGATGGGTGGCGAGGTTGTGGCAGAAAAAGAGTGTTCAATGTGATTTTGATTTCACATGGGAGAGGAATTTAATGGCACCGCCTTTTGTGTGAGCTGTATTCTTTGCATCTGTGTTTTTCACATTATGACTATTATGATTCTGCACAAAGCCTTCACATGCACACACGCACACACACACACAAACACACACACACACACACACACACACACACACAATGGAAGGCAATTTATAGCTGCACTTCTCACATTTCGTAACTCTTATTTTGTCCTTCATCCCATAGCTCAGAAAGCAATTTATGGCAATAGCGCAAACTTTGAAGCCAACATGGCCGCCGAATGAACTGACAGACAGACAATATGTCGGTTCTGATTAGGACTAACTGGCAGTGTGATAGAGGAGGACGGGGCCAGCGAGGTCTGCCACGCCGTCTCCTCTCATACTGCTTGAAGGAACTCCAAATTGTCTCACCCTGGAGGTCAAAAGCACTCTGGATGCAAAGCTCTCCCTGTGCATGCATGCACACACACACGCATGCGCACGCACACACACACACACACACACACACACACACACACACACACACACACACACACATACACACACACACCTTGTTTGCCTGCTGACTGTGGATATTGCAGATCCGTGTCCGGTCCTCCAGCGATGGGCCGGTGATTGGCAGGTAAGTGGCTGCTCTGTTTACAACATGGCTCTAAGATCCAAGCCCACACTGTCCTTGACCTGAAGCTCTACCTGAGCTGCATAAATTTGGATTAAACGTCCTCCCCATCAAAGGTACCCAGAGGACTTGACTCTTTTGTTTTCCACCCGCAACAATTACCCTGCACATGCACACGGACACAAACAGCTCAGTGCTAATCGAGACTGTACAGTGATGTACGTCATGGTTGCTTTTGCTTTACAGTAAATTGAGCCTTTTTGAGAAAATATGAAAAACATAAAATCTTTAGTTGCTTTCCGTAATAAATACATGTCCATTTCCTGGCCAACAGCAAATACGTGATGGAGTTATAACTTCATAACGTTTTGTGATTATTAAACATATTCAGGGTCTAACCTGTAGGTCTTATTCAAACTTGATTTTCTCTATTCCTGGCATGTTTTGTTTCTGACTGCTACCTTAATTCAGATTATATATTTGACAGCATGGCACAAACAAAGTTGTGTTTGAATTTGATACTCACAGAAGTTTGATATGAACCTTCAAAGATTAGCCACAGGCTGTTTATGTTTGTGAAATTAGTTTTCTTCATACTAAGTGCTATGCATGTCCTCTCTTGCAAGTTGAAATTCTTCCACAGTCCAACGGGCCGAAGAAGGGAGGGGGCCTACAAATTGACAGAGTGAAGAAAGGTGCCTGGAGGAGGCCTCAGCATGTATGTGTGTGTGTGTGTGTGTGTGTGTGTGTGTGTGTGTGTGTGTGTGTGTGTACGTTGAGGAGTGTTTGTGCCCATGGACACTGTGTATGTGTGTGTTCTGAATTTTATTCTCCTGCAGGGGGTGCTCTGATGGCAACTGGAAGGCGGTTTACTGCCACTCAACCCCCTACTATCTGCTCGCCTCCAGGGAGGTGCAGTGTGTGTGTGTGTGTGTGTGTGTGTGTGTGTTGTGGTGCCCATTCTTTCTGTTGTGAACACAAACTCACACAAACACACACACACACACAGAATATACAAGCACATCCCTCCGCTGGGTCATGCCTGCCTCCCACCTGGCTCAGCCCCCCCCACCCAACTCGCCCCCCCGCCCTCCCCTCAGCAGGAAAACACCTGCAGTTAAGGTTGTGGCCCTGCCTGCCAGCCCTCTCTGCTGCTTTAAAGCATCACTCTGTCCTTTGGATACCAACACTCTGCACTGCTTTTTGATCATTTCTTTGCATCACAGAATGTATCTTTGCAGCACATACAGATTCTCTGACATTGAATGTATCCTCAGTCCTGGCCTCAGGGAGAGCTCTGATCCAACAACTCTGGAAGTGTCTCCAAAAAAGGTCCATATGTTTTTCACCTGAAGTCACAGTCACCTTACCAATGGTGCAAACACAACCACTGTGTTCCCCACAGTGGGTTAGTGGGTGTTGCAGGCTAATATGTCATATTACAGAGTGAAGTCTGCCAAAGATACCTTAACTCACTTGTACTGTTTTGTGTTGAGCTGCCTAAAAAAATTGGGATGTTTAGTTAACCTTTCCAAGAGCAAAGTGGGACAGTACGTTGGGTTTTATTTTACCACCATTACCCAGTAATGTTCCATTCAGGTCAATGTGGCCATCTGTTGTTGCTTGATGAGCAGATTTTTGATGAGACACGGCCCCTTAACTCAAAATCTGTGGCAGTTTCACGGAATCGCAAAAAATTCTGTGATGGGCCCACGGAAGAATTCTGTGAAATGAACACGGACCCTTAAGTTAAGGAAAAGGTCGTGGGTGGTCTTACGTTTCCATGACACGCGGGAGAACAACGGGACGGTTGGGTTTAGAAAAAGAAGAAAGCAACGGTTGGGTTTAGTAAAAGAAGAAAGCAACGGTTGGGTTTAGGAAACGTGACACGTGGTACACGATCCCTGGTCTCCTGGGTGAAAGTCCTGTTGTTTGACCCATCCACCACCCCAACCAACCTCCCTACGCGGATTTTCGGGCTTTCATACTACTCACTACCGTAGTCGCTGTTAATGCTACGTCATCTTCTCATTGACTTTACATTGGCATTGTTTTCCGTGGTGGCCACACGGAATTTTCACACATTCCGTGCCACCACCACGGAATGCGCTGTTAACAGTTCATGATCATTTCACGGAATTCTGTGACACCAGGCTGATTTGTCATTGTTTTGGATTGTTGCAATGATAACAAACATTTGCATAAAGCAAGCATTTTTGCCCACTCCCATGTTGGTAAAACTAAGTTTAAACTGAATATGCCTTTTAAAGTACATTTAGATAAAAACAACAAATAAAAAATGTGTGATTAATTTGTGATTAATCAGGAGTTAACTATGGACTCTCATGCAATTAATCGTGGTAAAATATTGTAATCGATTGACAGCCCTATATATATATATATATATATATATATAAATATTCGTTATATATAAAAAAAACCTTGCTATGCCATTTTTAGACTAGACTTTATGTAATATAATCTCTGACCTTTGTTCGCAATGTACCACACTACATTGTCAAATTTAAAACATTTCTTAACAACATCATGTGACAATAACATATCTTCAGTCAACTGGACAAACTTGACAATTTGTCAATAAAAGTAAAATGAAAAAAAAAGTTTACTGACAATCCTTAGGTTTGTTTTTTGGTGTTTTTTGCCCCCAACGTCGTCTTCCAGGCAGCACTGCCTGGAAGGCACTGGGATTAGGCACTGGTTATAGCTGAAGACGATGGTCGCAGCGCTGTCTTAAAGGCTTAGTTGGGGGTGTAAAACACCATCGAGCCAGCACAGCAGCTGAGCAGACCGATAGCGAAGAGGGTGACTCAGCAGACAGCAGTCCGCTAACTTCGCATATATATATATATATAGTATATATATATATATATATATATATATATATATATATATATATATTAATATGAGAACTTTGATGATTCTATTTGTTTGTATATATCTCTCTTGCATGACATATGCTTTAGTAATTATTGGATTTTTAAGCAAAGATTCTTTTGTACCTTAAAATAATTTTTCCAAAATCATTTCAGTGGTTTATCAACTCGTAACAGGGTGAACGGCACTTCGCTTTGCGGCCCTCTATCCGTTATAACCACCGTATTCAAGTTTGCCAGATCGGGTAGGGGATCTGTAGTTTGAATGAGAACGGTAATGGACAATTCCGCTTCCAACCTGTAGGGGGGCCGAAGAGGAAAAGTGCTTTGGTGGTGCTTTAAAAAAATATGAATTCCAACCAGATTATATGAACTGAAAATATAAAATTTCTTCACTTGGAGAAAAAACGTGCCGAGTGTCGTTCCGCTCCGGCAGCGCTACGCCCCTGAGCCTGTGCCTTTTGTTCTGTAATCTCTGGTTTCTTCCCACAACCCCAAACCATGCAGGTTAGACCTGGAAACTCTACACTAGCCTGTAGTTATGAGTGTCTAAATGTGTTAGTCCTGTGATTGACAGGCTTTGTGAGGTTACAGCCTCCTCTTGACCCTGAATAGAAATAAGCATGGACAGAAAGTGGATCAACAGATGAATTAATGGAGCTATTACAGTCAATAGCATTCCTGCTACTAAATCGGGGATTACTGGATGTAAATGGCAGATAGTGTCGATGCGTAAATATATCACTACCCTGTCATTAGGAGGCAGGAGGTATACTTTCCATTTGTCCAATTATATGTCATCACATGGAATCTTTGAAAGGATTTTCTGTTCACATAGCCGCCTCATGTTTCCCACCCAGTACAATGAAGACATTATTTCTTACCATGATTTAAACTTCATTTCAGTTCTTTGCTCCCCGTGCTCTCTTTATAACCTCATCTATTTCCCTTATCATTTGAATGCTGTATTTTTGTCTGAGTTAGGGTCTTGCAATTATGATGACACTATCTTTCCAAAGAGGAAACTGGGATAATGGAAAACTAAGGTAAATAACTTTAATTACCAGCTGAACTAACTCACTGCCAGCCCCGCCCAGGCAACAGACAATGTATCATACTATGTATGTGTTATTTAGTCACAATGGAGGCTGAAATACAATACATTACATCATTTGAATTTTATGTAGATCCAGAGTGTCACCACTAGCAGCTTAAAGCTAAAAAAACAATATCGAAAAAGTGTATATATTCCTTGGTTCTACATTGAGTTGTAGTGCAATGGTATGTAAACTTGATTCCCCACAAGTTAATGGCAAAATGCTTCTTTATGAGTAGATGTACTGCTTTACAGAACACATGGGAAGCAAACAGAGCAGATAGTGGCATTCTGAAGCAGATTTGTTTTAAGGTAGAGTAGCTTCCTAATGGATTCACCGGGACATTTAAATTAGTTTTTGTGAATAACTAAGAATGCAAATGCAAAGATAAAATACTCTAAAAGCGAACCAACCGACCAACAAAGCCATAACAGAAATATAAAACAGATAAAAGGGTGTTGTAATGTGTATATGTAATGCAGTAGAGAAAATAGTTAGCAGTTGGGGATGGTGGTTTTAACCAAAACAGAAACAGGCAGCTGTTCTCTTCAACCTTCCTGCTGTGATCTGAAGATACTAGTAGTCTGGCTGTGTTTTAATCTGATGACTCTGTGAGTGCGAAAGTATGCCAATTGTGTCTTTGTATGTACTATGTGTATTTGCAAATGTGTACACGTGTGGATAACATACTTTGTATGCGTTTAGGTTCCTTATTGTTTGCCTCTGTGTACTCAAGTGTGCCTGCATTGTATGCATGTGCCTGCCCTCCATACTGCATGTGTTTTATGTATGACAGAGTGTGATGGCAATCGATGGGCCTCCTGCTTGGTAACAGCATTTGTCATCTTTGAGACCAGACTAACGGAGCACGTTCTACTGTAGGCGTATGTTACCTGACCACCACACTCCTAAAACCTTCTCATTTACATTTAGAGTGAATGCCATACTGTCAGTGAGGCTCCATTCCACTCGGACAAAGCCCCTCACAGCCTCTCTGCCTCCAACTTTGCAGAACATGGAGAGTAAAACAATAGTCGGTTGTGATGGGGAGGCATCAGACACACTAATTTGGCCTCACGGCAAAAAATCCTTAACAGAATGATAAGTATTATTTTGAGGGGTGGATCGAAAAGACTAAATCTCAGCGTGTCAAAACTGGCAAAATTGAACTTTTTTTTCTTATGAATTTTAAAATTGAGCTAGTAGCAGCCCGTATAATTTACTCTAGGGTTACTTAACGTTTTCTTTTAAATTGAGAACCCCTGAATGGAGCCACATCACTGGGACTATTTGAGAACATTTTGCTGCAGAGTTTGATCATAAAGTTGGCACCGGGTCACTGTTTCCACAGAGATAACACAGAAGAGAGATAATAATTGGTAATCAAGACTTCTTTGTGAGGCTAGTCCTTGAGGGGCCCAGGTACTCCATCCAGTCCACTCCACCGTGGAATGACGAAGGGGAACTCTGCATTGGTCTCGGGATAACAGTCATAGTGCATTTCTTATCGCTCTGTCTAAAGCAATAAACAAAAAATACATGGACTTGGTGTTACAAAATAAAGCACAACTTATTATGTTATTATATTATATATAACTGAAAGTAGAAATGCCACAAAAAAATCTAAAAAACAAACACAAAAACCCAATGACTTCTATATGCATTGCTGCTTAACAGCTTAACTGAATAGGTAAAAAGGCAGCCCACGCAGACAAACAAGATTATGCAATAAAACATCATGAAAACTAACAGATAAATGCATAAAATATTACCTGTATAACACACTATGACAAAGAGTGCAATGACGAAGGGGAAATCCGCATTAGTCTCGATAACACAGTCTGGATAACACATGGAATAGGTGCAAATAATTATGCTAGTTTAGCACTGATTTTAGTCTGTAAATTATCACTTTAAGGAATAAATGGATCATCTGTGCTCAGGACAGTTAGCCGAAGTCAATATAAGTACATTACATGGTGAAATACAAAGTATGAACATTTTGAATCTTGCAAAATTATTAATTATCCCAGACCATGCAAGAAAACACAACCTGCCACAGTGCATGATGGGAGACTGCCTGAAAATGTGTTCCATTTTCTTAACGATTATTGCATATATTGCATCTTGCCCCTCTATATTGGCAGGCTTTTCATTTCAGCTAACATTTGTCTTCTGACGTGGCACAACAGTGCTTTGAGCTAAATGCTAATGGTAGCATGCTAACATGCTCACCCAGTGAGTCCCAGTGGTCACTCGTAGTACTGCAACAATGTGGGTCAACAAGTGAGTAGGTGGCCTCTTTAGTAGGAGAGTTAGTAGGACCATTAGCATGATTTTTACTTTATACCTTCACTACCAACAAATAAACAACAAACTCTTTCTCAATTAATATAGGGAGGATATGCATCATCAATTAAAGTCCATTAATGAGAGTACAGAGGCATAGAAAACCGGTCTAACGACAGCATCCAAAACATATTTCATTGTCAGTACGTGCCCTCAGGTGAGTTTAATAACTTAAACCCACACTTCATAATTGGCTAAATATTACGGCTAATACTTTATATCTTCTGGGAAAGCTGCTGCTGCTGTTTACAAGTCTGTCTCTCGCGCCACCTGTGACCAGAGGCCCAGCATCACCTGAAGCCGAAATAATTTACTGTTCCTTTTATTTGTGGATCATTGAATAATGTAACTTTCATTAGTTGTGTTACTTTTGGGGTTGCAGCGGTGCAGCAGAGGACCAAGGGTGCTCCGTCTTAGCAGGAAGCACTAATTATCCCTCTAAGAGATAATAACTGCATTTATCGTCTGAGGTGTTCGCTTTCTGAAGGGTTATTTATCAAATACCATGCGGGATTAGAAAATCAATTCAGAGTGTCACAAATTAATTTGCTGCCATCATCTCACTTGTTCCCATGAGACAGCAGACAGCAGAAGCACCTTACTAATATAGAGAATGCTGTTGAATTGATTTATTTTTCCAAATCTTCCATATCTAATGAAGAATGCTAATGCGAGCCTTGACAGAAAAAAAAACATGTGCGTGTGTGAAATCTGCGCTGCTTTGATAGTTTTCTATACAGCAGCTTTAGTGGGAGGACACATTATTAACGCGACTCCTATCAAGTACTTTATAAGGTTGAGGCAGGTTGAGAAATTAATTATAGCCAACATGTTTATATGTTTACAGTCAAGTCCAGTGTGAATGTTCCTCATTACTGTAGATTCATCTGATTTGATATTCTGGCATTTCCCACTGAATCACAGCTAAATGGATTTTGACTCGCACTGCAGCATCTTAGTCATATGACTGAAACCTGTATGGCTCAGTTAATGTCACAGAATATGGCAAACTGGCAGCTGTATTTCAAGATAATCAAAAGGAAGTTGTTCCTGTTGTGGCATATACTGTAGATATAATTGGAGGAAAATGATTTTATACATCATTTAACAGCGGTGGTAAGGAACAGTGGATACATAAAATTAGACTCAGTAATGCAGATCGTTATGTGCCCGATTGAGAGCTGGTATGTTATCACTCAATCTTGAAACTGCAAAGTCAGTTTGGGAAAAGAAAGGAAGATTTGTTCCATGTGCCATCTTAATGCGTGTTTTTTTAGTACTAAATTGTTTCCCCAGCTACATTGTGGTAAGTAACCTAATCTTTTTTTTTTTTTGGAGTGAAGTGCTATATTTTAGTACCGCACAGAGAGCAGGACTGTGGCATCCTGTGGTCAGGTTTAAAGCTTTAGTGCGTAACTTTTTGATATTAATGAACGTCTGTTACATTCAAGCCATTGCCAAATGAGTTGGTACGAATCTAATTAAGCTCCACACAACTCTCTCTGTATTTCTCAGTATGACTATGTTCAGAAACTGGTGTCGTCCGGCGAAGATAATTACCATTTCTGAAGAGTGCATCATGTTTTTTTAATCCTCTGTGTCCTCCTTGGCTACTAGCAACTGCATCATTACTTAGAATTCACGCAGAAACTACTTGGGACACATAAACTACACACTATAGCTTTAAGCAACAAAAGCACTTTGATTAAAGGACAATTCCGGCGCAAAATGAACCTAGGGGTTAATAACATATGTGTACCGAGTCGACCGTTCTCTGGGATATGTTTTCATGCTAATCGAATGTGTACCACTAACAAAGATCAAAATAGCACCACACTTAACGGAAGCATAATGAGGGTCCCTACATGTTAACCGAAGCATTGAGAACTTTGTAAGTGTACAGACAGTTTATTAAAAAGATAGATTATAAAGACAGTAGCGTTCACGTATACAAGCAGGCGCCATCTTGGGAAAACAGTCATGACCACGCCGTGCAACCAGTAACCAGTAATATAGCTCATGCACTGTGTTATTTTGAGCCTTGTTAGTGGTATAGAAATGTCTTTTTACTTTACCCTCTGCCCCGACGACTAGCTTTATAAGCTAATCAGCAGTTTCTTGTTTTCTTGTTTCAAGCTAGAGACACATTCGATTAGCATGAAAACAAAGAGAACAGTCAACTCGGTACACATATGTTATTAACCCCTGGGTTCATTTTGTGCCGGAATTGTCCTTTAATGTTAGGGAAAATTATGGTTTTGGTTAAAAGTTAATAAAGCCAGCCCATCCTTTCTCATGCTCCAAGTCACTGCAGACTTTGTTTTGTATCAAACAAGACCAACATGTCCATAACTTTTACCTAAACATAAAGTTCAATTGTTCTGTAGTTTTGTGGCTGTCAACATTTTGCGACTTGCCAGATGTTTTTTTTAATGCTATAATATGACATGATATGATTTCTCATTATGCTGATAAAAATGCTTGCGGTTGCAAATTAATTGTATATAAATGTGATATATTTCTTCATTAATTTATTCATTCACTGATATAGATAAAATAAGATTTTGTTTTCTATTGTCTTTATCTTTTTAGTAGGAACTCCCCAATACTTACTTAGTAACATAAAAACAGAAATTGATGTTTGAACATGGATAATGCACAAAACGTATGAAACATTTAAATTAGCCAATTATCTGGAAAGAGCCTGAAAGATGAGAATAAAAGCCCTTCATCAGGCTAAACTAGACTTCTAGATTTCTCTCTCTTCTGCTAACATATGTCATTTAAAAGTACGTAGAAGTGGATTTAATGTTGTGACTGTTTGTATGGTGTCTTGTAATTGAAGTTGAAATCGGCCAAATGTTTGGCATGATAGAGAAATAAAAACTATTACACAAAAAAAATGTATTCCCTCACGGGGGAAAAAAGACCTGCTTATGTGAATACTGATGAATTGATCTACTTTCATTAAGTTCCCTCTATTAAAACAGTCTTTTCTGTCAGTCAGTCACCACTTTCACAAATTGATATTATCTAGCGCTCAAACATAATTTAATTTGTTTGTGTTTGCATCGGTTTGTTGCCTGCAGAGCAAACATCAGACTACTACGTGTCTGTCGATTGGGATTCGTAGATAAAAGACACCCCCAGTCCTGAGTTGAATGGATAATCTGTTTATATTACTGCTTGAGGCAGTTTCTTTGAATTTGTGCTTTACTCAATAACCCTGCTTAGTGTGTGTGTGTGTGTGTGTGTGTGTGTGTGGGGGGGGGGGTTGCTACTTTCTTCTTGACTGTGGTAGTGTGTTGAAAAGACAACATCTGTCAAATGATCCCAAAAAAAATGTGTATTATGTGAGGGAACAAAAACTCCCAAATCAAAAGAAAGAAACTCTGCATCCAGTGGAGCAAACACAGGAAAACTAATGACATGCACAGTACGTACATGGTGGACAACTGAATAACAAACAACACGCATTCCATATACAAAAAAAACTTTTTTCTGTTTCAGCAGTTTTTCACACAAAAAATGGCTCTTTTGAGTGAGCGTTTGACAGATGTCCTCTTTTCCAAGCCACTGGCATAGTTACAGCCTCGGAGGCTTCATCTATTCCATACCACAAACATGCCAAGACCCTGACATACAGCCGCACACCGCATCTCAGATAGCCTTTGTGATTTCTGTAATTTATGTGACATGAATAACAAATATCACGTACACCCTACAGAGGAGAGCGGAATAGGCTGTAAGGTTGTCTTGCTTGGACAGGGGTAACAACAAACCAGAGGGATACTAGGCGCATTTTTTAAATGGAGGTCCCGCCGCTGGCTTTTCCTGTCAAAGCCAAAGGAGGAAAGTACTATCCAGCCACAAACACACACACACACACACACACACACACACACACACACACACACACACACACACACACACACACACACCCGGTCTGTGTCTGGGAAAGAGCTGTGCAGCTTTCAGAGCTCAGCGTGAGACCATTTGATATTCATAGAAGGGAAGAGTAGGAGAAAGTGAAACAACAGCGGGAGCACTGCCTTACGCGTGATATTACATTGTAATTATGATTTGGATGCAGGCACTGAGAAAGCACCGAGGGCGCACTACAAATGTACAAAAATGGTTACACGCACACAGCGCAAAGGTGCAGTAATGGCACACACTCCTTGGGTCGAGGCACTTGGAACTTCAAACTGCCCGTAGCCGGCATCATCACAGGAGTAATGTGAGATCAGGTGCAGCGTGGTGCATTCTGCACTTGTTTTGAAAGCATGGAGATGAGGTCCGCGAGCAGGCTTCATATAGCCATCGACAGAGCCTTTCTGATTGGTTTGTTTACCATCAATATTTGCAGATGTCAATCTGGCGCCTTTGAGAAAATTGATTTTTCAGCATGAAGCAGAATGTTCAGAGAAATCATTGCTATTAGCGCTCGCTGCCAGAGACTGAGTAAGAGACAGAAATATATATATATATATATATGGGGTGGAACGGTACACAGAAGTCACGGTTCGGTACATACCTCGGTTTAGACATCACGGTTCGGTTCGGTACAATGGAGGGAAAAGCAAAACGAAAATGCAGAAGGCAATTTTTTTTATTGTGCATGTCTCGGGCTGTACCACCTAGTGTCATCTAGTCTCTCCCCTGAGCTAGCTGCAACAGCCTGAAGTATGTAAAGTATGATGTAAACAGTAAGTACCCCACATCATCTCCAGACTCCATCTGGAACTTGTAAACAAAATAAGACAATCAGCTAGCTAGTAGTGTGATATGGGAGACAAGCGCTGCTCTCATATGTGAATGCACAGAGCAGGGATGTTAAAAAAAGCAGCTTCGGTTACACAGAGCAGTTGACGAGTTTTGGCGTTAGCTTAACAGCCGAGCTAACAGCAAGCAGCGGAGCTAACAGTGGAGCTAACAGCTAACGGGGGAGCTAACAGCTAACAGCGGAGCAAATAACGAAGCAAACGGGCCTGAAGGCCATTTGTGGTCGAGGCAAGAAGGGATACAGCTACGTCTGTGTTTGGTTTGGAAGAGACTAGTTTGCCTCATGTGGCCCATAGTGTGTGGATTCACTGGACCGACTCGACATGTAGGTAGGCATGGATGTATTGTAGGCGGAGCGTCAGAGCTAAGGGGGGGGGGGGCTTCTTTAGGTGTCCCTAAAGAAACACGTATCTAACAGTCATTCCGCATTACATTAATTAATTTGCACGCAAGTTTTATTTATTTTTATACTGTGTATTCTCCGTGTAAATTCATGTACCGAACCGAGACGCCCATACCGTTTTGGTTCAATACGAATACCGTTCCACCCCTATTATATATATATATATATATATATATATATATATATAGGGAGAGAGAGATAGATGTGATACACCAGGAGGTGCAGAAATTAACCTGAAAATATCACTGATACATACAAACAGACAGAAAGACAGAAAGGCAGACAGGCAGACAGACAGAGAGACAGACAGGCAAGAAAGACAGCCAGAGAGGGAGAGATTATGAAGTGTCCAATAATATCCTGAAAGAGTTGGTTCTCTCAAAACTGACAGATTCCGAGTGCTTTGTGTTGCACGTTGGAAACATGCCAGAAGAATGCCAAATTTGATTTGTAAAGCCTTTTTTAAAATGAAAAACAAAGAACGAGACTGTCAAGCAGCAGAAGGAGACAGATATGAAAAGAGGGATTTTGGACAGTACACTGATATCACAAAGAAACAAACACATACATATGTAAAAATCCCAAATGCACTATAATGCATTTTGAGAGCATTCCTTTGGGATTTTTTCAATTCGATTAGTAAAGGTTTTGAGAGCGAAAGAGAGAAAGAAAGAGCTGTCAGACTGCTACGCTGGCACATCTACTCTGCCTCTTTTATCAAAGATAAGTAGTATTGATTTACTTTGAGGCTGTAAAAAGTATTTGTCTTAAGAGCTGACATTTAATAATCTCCACCTAATCCATGTTTTGCTGGGAGCGTCTTGAGATGCTGGTGAGTCCTCTATTGTTCTCCTGTTCTCTCCTGCACCTACTGTATGTCTAATGAAGGAGAATGACGTTATTAACCTCCCCCCCATTGGCTTGTAGCTATACATACAGAGAAATGCAGGCGTGCAGTGTTTATCTGATGAAGGCTGAAGGAATGCATCAACTTTTGGGCAAATAAACTTTTATTGACTCACTGCAGTTTGATAAGATTTACTGTGGTTGTCCTTGTTTTTTCTTTGTTTGTGTGTGTGTGTGTGTGTGTGTGTGTGTGTGTGTGTGTGTGTGTGTGTGTGTGTGTGTGTGTGTGTGTGTTTGTGTGTGACTGTGTGGCAGTGACAGAACTGCCTGTAACATTTTAACATTTTTACACTTTGGTTTTTGTACAGATGGAACAAGTGACATATAACATGTTTATTAGGGTGTTTTGGTTCTTCAGAGGATTATGTACAGCCTTTCTGTGCTAAGCTAACCTGCTACTAGCTCCAGCTACATATTTGACGGAGTGTGTCTTTGTGTGTTTAGTAGAAAGAGATGGTCATTTTGTATCATCTCTAAAACCCTGTAGAAAGCTAAATACCCAACACAGAGACCAAAAATACCAAATACCAAGTATACATATATTAATATCAACAATGAATCAACTGCGAGAATTGTGACTCAACCTGGCCAACAAGTTCTCACCCCCAACTCATCAAATACTGATGCTTTGTCAGGACCCCTTGGCGTCACTTATTATTATTATTTGGGGCATTTTCAGGCCTTTATTTTCACAGGAGAGATGCAGACAGGAAAGGGGAGAGAGAGGGGGAATGACACGCAGCAAAGGGCCAAAGGTCAGAGTTGAAACTGCGGCCGCTGCGTTGAGGAGTAAACCTCTACATATGTGCGCCCGCTCTACCAACTGAGCTAACCCGGCCACCCTTGACATCTCTTTTTAACGCTCTGGGTACCTCTTTTGCGTCACTTTTCAACACCCTTGACCAGGACCCCTTTGGCGTCCTGTTTTCATAGAAACTAGAAACAAAGCTATAGATTTACATCCAACCAGATGATCAGCAAAAGAAGGATGGAAGGATAATGAGAAATCTATACGCCTGCTGTCAGATCTGACCCCAGCTGATCAAGGCAGAACGAGTTTCCCTTTTAGTTTCTGCACGGATGCCTTCAAAAGGCAGAACACACAATGCGGTATTCATATTCACCAGAGATGGAACATCAGAATCAAACCGGTTCAGAGAGCTGGCCCACTGTTAGATTTGCCCCCATATTGGGTGTATTAATGAGAGATCATTAACATTTCGATCACATTTCATTTCGCTCCATGATTGAGATTCCTATGGGATCAAACTTAGCTGATTTTCTTCTTTGCTTTCACAGAATGAATACGCTGTTGGCCTCTTCATATCAAACTAACACGTACATGCAGTATGTCTGCAAGCAAAACAAGATGGTTGAGATCATTGGGATGGTGCCCACACTCCACCAATACAAAGAGAGAAGGAAAAAAAAATAGAATAAATGAATGTCGCGCTGTGTCTTTGTACACACCAGGGTGCGACTGAAGGGCCTGGAGAATGGTTTCTCGGCGGGGACGGTAAATTCCAGGCCTGGCTCCTGTCCATTAGCGAGGCTCTGCTTTCTCCCGGCTGCCCTCAGTGCCCAGCGTCTCAGTGGAGGTGCTCTGACACACAACACACCAAATGAGATGTGACTTGTGCCGCCATACTGTTCTATTTATACTGGATGGGGCGATGTTGAGGGAGAAATGCAACCAAACAAAAAAAAGCGCTCACCTGCTGTTTGATGAGGTCTGGTGGCTCTCCAAGCCCTGTGGAGAGGCTGTGTAATTTTCACCTTCACATCTGAGGGTGTAAGGGAGACCTCACCCTCCTCAACCACCTCCCTCGGCCGGCCTCGCCCCTCCCCCCGAAAGGCAAAGACAAACAGTAGATAATTATCAGGTGTGAAATTTCCCTCTCAGTCAGTGTCTGTGGGTGTCACAGAACTCATATTTGACTGCGGTATTGAGGACATGCAAAGAGCCTATTGAGTTGATGCTTGTGTTGGAGGTGTTCTCCCAGTGGTAAAGAAGCAATTCTAAAAATAATGGTTTTCCTTTTTGATTTCCTTTTTTTTTTTAAAAGCTATTTATCAGATTTCGTACATTTGAAAATACTCCAGAGCTCTCCTAAGGTAGTTAAGAGTAGATCCTAGATGAGTACAGTACATAAACAGAGGTGCGCACAAACCTGAGACATGTTTTAGAGTTATTGTAATGGTCATGATTATTATGTTAGTGAAAGCAATGCGTGTAATTTAGAATAGGACAGTTTAAGCCATTTGATTTGAACGTTTGGTAAGATGTTACTCAACTTCTTTTTCTTTGTTCGCATTTATCAAACAAAAGTAATGCTAGCATTGCTTTTGTTTACAATCAGTCAAACTATGAAAGTGTAATTTTCCCCTTGGGGATCATTAAAGTATGTCTTCCCTTTTTTTCTTCACTTTCCATGTGATGCAGTTTCCATGCAGTGGGATTGTCTGCACGTGTCAGTGGAACTGAAGTCTCCCTATACAGTCATTTCTCTGCTGCAGAATGCTTTTCCTGTTCAGGCATGGTTTTCCTTTTGTATGCATTTCACCCAATTAATGATTTATCTTCTTTTTTTTATAAATTATGATACAATTGATGTTTATTTCACATTTGATTTGCTGCATAATAAGAATTTCAGAAAATAATATCGTTTTTGCCAGATTATTATTATATTTTTTTTTTTAAAGATTATGTTTTTAGGCGTTTATTTTTGACAGGACAGCTTAGACATGAAAGGGGAGAGAGAGGGGGAATGACATGCAGCAAAGGGCCACAGGTCGGAACCGAACCCCTGACCGCTGCATCGAGGACTGAGCCTCTGTATATGGGCGTGCGCTCTACCAGGTGAGCGACCCATGCTACCAGAAATGTGATTTATTTTTTATTTTTAAGAATTTATACTATGGCAGATATTCTGTAAATGCCGTTACAGTCATTACCCAGATGTAATGACAGCGAAGCGATGCCAAGAGTGCAGATGTGTAAGACCCAAAAACAGTGACCAATCAGAGCAGACTGGGCTTTTCTGGAAGGGGGCTTAAAGAGACAGGCACTAAAACTGAGTATTTCAGACAGAGGGGGAATACAGGTAAATTCAGACAGACAGTATGAGAAAAATAATGTGTTTTTTTTTATCATTAAAGCAAGTAAACACGGCCTAGAATAAATCCAAAATACAAGTATGAACCTGAAAGTGAAGGTCCCCTTTAATTAGCTTGATAAATGTGTCTTAATGGACATACTTAAAATGAAAAACTTTCTTACTCCTAAGTTTGCAGTTTAGAGCATTATTGAGTGTAATTTTTAAAGTTTGATAAATACAGACCCTGTTCTGTTTCAGCATCCCCATCATTTTGTAAAATGAAGATCTAAACATCGTTCTGATATCTGTTCCAAACAGTTTACAGAGCCTGTCCTGTTGGGATTCTCACCCGCCGTCAAATATTGATTTCAGTGGGAATTTCTCCTCCACCATTAAGTAAGCCTACAGTGAAAGTCAAGCTCTTGTCAGTTGATGGCGAGCTCCACCTCCTCCATGTGAAAAAAAAAGCCTCCATCACTCAGGCCTCATTTAGCCAATGCCCCTGTGACTTCAATAAATGCCAGATATGGGAAGAAGATGGAAAGAAGTGTTGGTAGTGGAGGGAGGGGGGGGGGGGGGGTTGTTTAAGAGCGAGGCTGCAGCAGGATTAATGATCAGAGAGGCATACTTGGCTTTTGCTTGCATCACGTAATCAATGGCGTTGAGCGAGCGAGTTGGACGTTGAGGCCTGTGGAGGACCTCCACGAGAGCTGCGAGAGCAGAGACTAACCCCTTCCCATTTCTCAATAAGACAGAGGGTCCCTCGCTGCCAAGCAGACAAGGTGAAACACTGTGGGGAACCCGAGTTGAATGGCAAGGGCTTTTATGCAATTTAATGATTTTATTAATCCGATGAGTCAAACGCTCGTGTCGAGAATCCCAGCGATATGTCATTCGTCATAAGTGGCTGTTTTCACCAACTTGTTTCGCCCTTGACAATAGGATTGGGTAGATATTAGGTATGGTGAACAAACAGGAAAATAATAAATGATGCTTTAAGCTCGGTACGGAAATAAAAAAAGAATCTGTGGTACAAAGAAAACACAACACCAAAACGGCAGCACCATTGCTAAAAAAAGGACAGGGGTTATCAAGTAAAAACCAAAGTAGATTTATAAATATGCTGGTTCTGTTCTGTCTTCAGTGAGCACATTTCCAGCACAGCAAGCATTCTTTTTTTTTCTCCCCTGGATTTCAAAGACACAAGGCTTTGATTTGACATGTTGGTTTGTTCCCGGTGTTTAATTGCATATTCTAACATCTCTCAAGGATCGTAAGGTTGACTGGTTGTTGTGTTTATCATGTTGTGTTGCTTCCTCACTTACCTTTGATCTGACTTCTTATGCTCTTTAATAAATGCCTGCTTTCATTTTGCAAATGCACTCTGGTTTCTAATTGAGGATAAAAATGGTTCTGTGCAACTGCAAGACGTTTTTCCTTCATCATTAGTAGCTACCACCATTATGGGATGCCTCCAATCAGAAGAAAAGGGTCACCACGCTGACATTTCAATGCTGCATGTTCATGCCTCCGAGGGAAATATTATGCAGAGTAAAAAGTGTGGATATATGATGACTTCTGGATGTTTTATTATTATATCTTATGTTATTGTAATACAGTTAATATCATAATTATATAAAATAAACAAAAATATTTTCAAGCACATGTAGAGGACATACACACAAATACTGTTCACAACCGTTGCGTTGTGCTGAGATAAGATCTCACATTGTGTTTACAGTACCAGGCTTTATTTACACTGAGCACGTAATATACCGCGGATAGATTATAGGATCTCCACAAGTGGGTTTAATGGTCCTTGCTAAGAGAGACTCCTTTGTATTTCCTGAGGTCTGCAGGGTTTTGTGATCTACAAACATGATCTTGAGACATGCCACTTTGGCTGAGCAGTCTTAACATTTACATAACGGTTTGGGTTATAATGAAGCCCATTACTGGTTGTTAGATACTAAGTGTGTGTTCAGACAGAAAACAAAGGGAATTTTAGATACTTGTGTAGGTATATTTAATTCAACAATAACTTTTAAAAGATCTCTACAAACTTACAAATTACAAAATAAACTAACGCTAATAAACTAATATACTATTAAATGAAATTTTATATAAAGCCCGTGATAGACCTCCCTCACTCCGCTATACAAGTAAGCAAACTAGTTAACTTGCCAGCTGGCCGGCCTCTAAATTAGTAAAATGTAAAAACCTAATGTTTCATTCACACCCTCTTAGTAAAACACATTGCTAATGCCAGATGAGGAACAATTTTGTTCAGCTAATTTTCTGTAACCAGTTTAGGATCAAGACATGTTGGGTGGGTGGAATTATCAAGCTAACGCTAGCTAACGAGTCAGCAGCGGACCGTTCGGGTTTGGTCCCTCTGCTCTGCTCCCACTGTAGGGAGAATTCTTTGCTGAGAGAACGGATGACAGCCCGGGAGATGGACAGCCCGGATTAGCCATCTCCCGATGTCCGCTGTCTTCCCGCTGTCCGCTGCTTCGGTGAGTGAAGCAGAGGAACCGTAGGCTCTTTTCGGTTCTGCCGCTACTGATTCAAGCAAACGCTGTTTGTTGAGGGTGTCATAGCAACTTCTGTATCCGGTTTCCCTTTTAGAATGACGAATAGATAACCGCCGCCTGCTGGTATGGAGAGTTAATTCCTTGCACGCATGAGCAGAATGTACGTGGTACTTGGCCCTCGGCTGTAGTCTCTGCGGTGTGCTCCAGTGCAAATTTTTGGCCGAGACAAATACGTGGGCTGACGTGAGGCAACACCACAGTTAGACTTCGTTGCCGCTAGTTCCTGGCCGTCGGCTTGGTTAGTCAAGGCCTAAACCTGAGGAGCCAGATGGTTTGTTAAACAGAATCATTTGAGAAGCCATCATTGGAAACTGTTTGGGAAAGGGCAGGCACTTTCAAAAAAATACCTGGCACTTGATCTGGCTATCATGTCAGCCATTGTTGTTTTGAACGAACAGTTGCGGCCTTCACACACACCTAATTGAAGCCTGGAGCACCAGGTCGCTCCTCACTGGACGCTGATTGGTTCGGTGCGCTGCTTTTCTCATGTAATCTCATGATATCCAGCTGCTGTGCAAGGTAAGCATACACCGGGGACTTTTTTAGCATCTACTTTGACCAAAAAGACTTGAGTACCTGGTGAGTTCTCAGAGTCAAAATCTGAGCTAAACACAACACACGTCGCACACACAAGGTCAGCATGTATGTTACTTGCTAGCCTACAGCTAACGTCTGTGCAGCTGGAACATTTGCTGTGAATGCTGCAAATAAACACAGACTGAGCAAAAAGCAGTATCATTTTGCTTAAATTTTTTTCTTAGGAAAACAAGCTGTAAACACAACACTGAGATCACCTTTTAAGTTCATATGGTGAAGTTGTTAGCAGATGGTTGCATATTTACACAACCCCGACACATACACATGCAGGGACATAGCAGCTCTCCTTTTAGCTCTCTTTTGCCTTTAAGGAAAACAAAATCTGGCTTTAGCAGCTAAATGCTCCCTCATGTTTACCAGGTAGTCACTAACTTTGTCTGCCATCTGTTTGGTGCTGGGTGGGTACAGTGTAGAGCCCTGCGCGGGACTGTTTTCTTCATCCTGCTCCCGCCGAAATTCTGACCATTACCACCCGCACCCGCAACGTGGGTGTTACACTCCTGTCCTCTCCTGCAATGTGTATGTCCACTCCTGTATATATACTGTCAGTATATATATCTATAGTGTCTGCTGGCGTGGTTCCAGGCTACATCCCGATCCCGCAGTGTTTTTTTAGCCGCCCGTTCCCGCCCGCAGCAAAGTTCAGACCGCCCGCTCCCGCGAGATTTGCGTTGGGTCCCATGGGACCCAGCGGGACCCAATCCCAATGCAGCCCTCTAGTACAACGCATACAGTGGGTGACACTGATGAGATTGGTTATAATGAAACACAACTGTTAAAATGTGTGCTGGAAAACCAAAGCAATGGATACAAAGATACAAAATGGCTCAGTGGAGCTGAGGAAAATGCAGAGTATGGTGGTCATTTTGTATTTGTTACTCGGAGCGAACCCATTTCACATACACATAATGAGTTGATCCATTGTTAATTTGAAAATACTGAGAGAAAATTTTAGTCAGAAATGACATTAAATCAGGAAGAAAAATGTAAATTTCGACTCATTAAATTAAAAAATTGTGTTTTGGGAAAGTCAATATCTCATAATTTAGTGACTCCTAGTTAGTGTATCATAGACAGGGAATGTCATTTTTAATTAACGGTCTAATCATTTTTAGCTATGGTGTTATGCTTTCATATTTTTCCTGACACAAACTGGCTTACAAAGCAAATCACCACTTGCAGATTGTGCCTTACATTTCTTGATTTTTTTTTAAGCGCTTTTATTTTAAGGTGCTTCATAGCAAAAGCCTGACTGATGGATCAATAAAGAGTTGTCCAACAAGAATGATTTACTACAGCCATCCTGCTCACTATAATCTTTTGAATTGTTCAGTTTCCCTTAATCATAGCTTTTAGAAGCTGTAATATGTTATACTGGGAGGCAGTCTTCAAGTTGTCATTCCGCCTTTCAGTTTTTTAACCTCTACTAAATCTATATCTGTCTCAAACTGGCAGATGTATGCAACTGTAGGACAGAGGGCCAATCCAACAAAATCCTTTTAACCTTAACTTGTACTTATCATACAGCCAGCTGCCTACAAGACGGGTCACAGTCGTGATGAAGCGGCCATTAGCTGGAGCGGCCTGACCTTACAAAGGAAAACTGTCACAAACTTAAGTTCTCTGAAGTATCCAGCCTCCAAAAAACGCATGATCAATCGAGCTGACTCAAGTGTTTTTACGAGTGCGATTCTCAGTCAAGAGTGTCAGTGTGTGATTATACCTCCATCTATCATTGTGATGAGACTAAGTATTGGCTCCTTGTGACAGACTCTGAGGAATAGGACTCGACTTCAAGTCAGACTTCATAGACTCACTAGATCAGCAGTCTGGAGCGTTCATGAGAGACGACAGGCACTCAGCTTTTTTCTTATCCTCTCAACAACCTCTTAATTCATAGTCCAGGGCTTCCTTTTTCTGAGAGTCCTGTCGCTGCCGTTTCCGGCCAATCCGTGCTATGAACTCCCAGTTCCCTCTCTGGCTGATAGTGGTGATACAATGATGGAAGTGTTTTAAGGATTACATGAAACTGTACAGCAGTATTTAAAAATGTCTCTAGCAGAGAGAAGTTACAGTATATCTCTACATACACATCCAAATCAATGGCAAAAGACTCACTCTCTCTGTCTTGTGTCTGTGTGGGTGTTTAAACTGTATAGAGTACACAACGCTGGATATTACCTTCAAAGCACTTATGAATTGTAAATCTTTTTTTTATTATCGTATGCAGCTACCACTTTGGGTTTTCTCTTAAGAGGAATAAGAAACAGCTATGTGAAGAGGCGGACAGGATGTAAATTCCCCCTGAAGAATTGATGCTCATCAAATTAACCCTCCTCAGTAGTCTATTCTTACAATTAGAAGTTAGTGAAGCTATTCCTTACATATCGGCAGCTGTTGTCTATTTTCCTTTAATTTGTTGTAATTTGGAAGGAATCGACTTAATGCCGCGTCCGACAAGAACACGCTTTACTGATATGGATTCTTGTAAGGCAAGCTAAATTGATGCTGAGCGATGCAGCAGAATTCTCAATGAAAAAAAGCGATGGAACAAGAGAATGCTTGACAACCTACCCAGGTAGAAGTGCTCCTCTTCTTCATGATCGTGTTATTGGAGACACAGTGACTTAAGAGGCGCGACGCATGCTTGGCCTCAGTCATTTCCTTGTCTTCCCAATCAGTCGACACTGTCTGTCACTCTAGACAGGTGTGTGCTTGTCAAAAAACGCCATTTGCATGGTGATTTCATTTGAATAATAGGCAAGGAAAAAAGGGCTGAATACTCCACTCTTAACCTTAATATATTTCATTTTTTTGTCTGATTAAATTACATGTTTCACTGAATCTTAATTGCTTTTTTGTGAACCTGCTTATGTGATCTGATTTGCAATTTTCAGTGGGACTGGTATTGTATTACTTTGAATATCAAAGAAAGTCAGACAGGGCAACAAGCTTTCCGCGACTTTTAATGGCATGAATCATAGTTCAAAGAATTCAAAGATTATAATTGTCCAAAAAATAAGACAAGTTAAATTGTTCTCTTCATAAAAGACCATTAACATGTTAATTCTTTTTTTTTTGTTAAACTTTATTTACTGACAAAAAGACTAGTTTTCCCCTGAAAGAGTATGCAAAGCCTCACACTGTGTGCTTTTACCAATATACAGGATGGTCAATCCCAGGTGAAGGTTTAATGAATACGTGGGCGCCTCTCCAGTGATCATCTTCTGTGAGATTGGTGCTTAAAATGCATAATCAGCTGTAATTAATCGAACAAAGTGATTAATCATATTTAGCTCCCTCTCTGTTTGCATGCAACCTGTCATAATCAATTATTTGTGGGATAAATCGCGACTCTGGAGATAGGGGTGGCAGGAGTGGAGTGGGGCACCTGATGAAGACTGATGACAGCCCTAAACATGGGACATGACAGTGGGAACATGGTGGAGATTGAATCTGTAACCCTCCGAGCACATCATAAATTATCTCTCTCAGAGTAAAATGATTGATTTGCATTGCTCCTCGTTGCACCTGGAACTGCTGTCCTTCACAGGAACAAACCAGGCGGGTGAACACTACATGACGGACAGTATTATAAGCTAATACTGGGAGAGAAAACACTAAGATGTGTTATTTAAGGCTGGTGTCCATACATCTATTTATTCATCTTTGAATAATCAGGTGGAGTTGTCGATACACAAGTAGCAGTCTGACATTCATAGAAATGGGACGATACATTCACCTTAAAGGTGCTGTAGGTAGGATTGTGAAGATCCAGGACTTAGCCAAAAAATTTGGTACATTCAGAACTTCTCAGTCCCTCCCCCCTTTCCGCTAAAGCCCAAAATGATCTCCTAAGCCCCTCCCCCCACAAGGTAAAATGAATGCGTGTGCATGAGCAGTGATTGACACGCAGCTAGACATGCCCCCCTGGCCCTGATTGGTACATCTGAACAGGGAGCGGTGGATTTTTGCAAATCACACTACAGGCTGTAGGTGGAGCCAGAGGAGCTGGATTGTTTTTTAATGACCTGCTTCATGTAGTTCTACTGGAACATAGGGTCAGTTTCAGCAGATATGACAGAAAGGTAGTTTTATAAGGCTTACCTACTGCACCTTTAAATTTAACAACTTACAGTACAGAACGTCCGCACCCAGAAAATGGCCGTATAGGTTGATGCAAGCAGCTCATGACGCCTCATAATTTAGTTTCTTGTTAGGTGGCGACCTCTCGTGGCTGTAGTAGCGAAAGCAAATGAGGAAGTGAGGTGACAAAGTAAAACAGTGTGTTCCATTTGTACTAGGAAGTCGGATTTTCCAAGGTCAAAGTGGGAAACACGCCCCCTGATGTCAGATTTCCGAGCTAGGAACTCGGACAGCCTCGTGGTACCCCAAGCTCAAAATCCAACATGGCTGCTTTGTGCATCAACAGTAGTGAAAGCTGTAGTAACATACACTTATTAGCACTTCTGTCTTATTTGTGTCTCACTAAATCAGTCGTACACACAGTCCTGTCCAACTTCTATCTGTGGACATGGTGTTACGCTGTTTGTATGCACACAGTATGCAAAGCGTAATGCGTTGTTATCAACTGGTATTGCTAACATTGGCTAACCCACAATGACAAATCGGACTTGTAAATGGAACGCATTCAACTTGGGTGTGAAGTCATTCTCAGCTCCAGCTTCCGAGGTAAATGGTACACACTAGGGCCCCCATTTATCAACCTAACGTAGAAACCAGCGCAGATATGAGCGCAGAAATGATCTTACGACAGGCTTCATGTGTGATTCATGAAACATTCGTATCACACCAATCAGAGCGTAAGAATGGCCGTATACTGATAAATGCAGCGGCTGGAAACAATTGTAATTTAAATATCACGCCCCAATATCTTCTCAGTTTTGAGGCCTCGTCCCTACAATTCACGACATGGCGAGACGTAATCCGGCTAAGAAGCGGCACTTTTCAGAGCTGGAGATTGAAACCCTGATATCTCAGGTACGTGTGTATTATTTGGCAGCCTGAACACTGGTATTTAAGGCTGTAGAAAGAATGTGGAATGGAAAGAGATCACTGATGTGGTCAACAGTGTTGCCGTGGTAAATCTGGACTCCAGCTGAAGTTTATTTAATTTAATACATCCTTGACGTATGTATGCTATAGTCCTAATAGTAATATACAGGCTTATATTGCAATCTCTTAGGCCTACATGTAGGTGTACTTATAGCGGAGTTTATGCAGTGTCATTTTACTTGTGTTTTTTTCATGAGTCAGCCAGGCAACAGCTGTGAGTGAGAGTGCGTGTCCTCTGTCTCCTGACAGCAGAGGGGCTGGAAAAACAAGCCAAAATAACTCGGTCAATGGCAGAAATAAATCGTTCACTTAAGAATAAATAAAAATGTTGTGCATCATCATGTTTCCTGTATTGAGTATCATTGCCAAACATAACACTATACCTTTTAAAAGCGAGGAATAATATCCTGTCTCCTTCATATAGCCCCGAGTTGGGGCTGTGCTGGATACTGCTCTCTGGGCATCGGGTCATCTGGCTCCATCACTACATTTATGGCACCCTGTTTTCCTGTGCGATGTTGTGCAGAACCCCACAGGCTAAAACAATGTTGCAGACTTTTTCTGCTGTGTATAGTAGGGTCCATCCCATTGATGCAAGACAGAGCCATCTGCCCTTAATCAATCCGATGGAGCGCTCCACCGTGGCCCGTGCGCGTACGTGTGCACTGTTGTACCGGCGCATAGAGGTCTTCTAAAAGAGCCAGATCTGCCATTGCTGTTAAGTGATCAACTTCTCCTTCTCCTGTCAAACTGATTATATGCTGCACCGCAAGTCCACACTGACTCGAAAACTTGCGTACACAAGTTCAGTTCAGTTGCTGACATTCCTAGTTATATATATATATATATATATATATATATATATATATATATATATATATATATATATATATATATATATATATATATATGTGTGCTTACACAACCACAAGCACCAACATAATATCAAAATGTCAATTGCTGCAAAAACGACTTTACCTTTGGCTCTACACTTTAGGATTGCCCAGCCCCTCCCACAGAAAGGACCTAATGAGTCAAACCTGCATGCACTCTCCTCAATTAAGCTAGTGAGCAGCTGATCTATAATAACTTTTTATTGTTGTCTAAACTTAACTAGTTCAGTTTCACAACATAACTACATGTTTGAAACTGCACCTGTTACATTAAATAGAACAGAATGAATACAATTTCCAACGCAGCCGTGTGTTAGGGTCACATATTTATATTTATATAGTTTAATACGGCTACCGTGTAGCAGTGACAACAATGCTCATATATGTCATTTTGGGAGTCATTAGACATTGTCCTATTCGGTTGTTTAGGTATGAGGATATGTTGTACAGTAGCCTAGGTTCAATTTCCAATTCTTGACTATAAAGTTTGCATGAGTAAAACGTAAATTATCAACAAATGAAATCGTTTGCACACCGTCAGCCTCTCAATAGGTGAGAGATGTGACAGTGGAACTACATGAAAGATGTCCGAGGAGTTGTGAGGAAGGGTTTTGGTAGAAGCTTAACGTATCTGTTTAGTTAAAGTCTGGAAAGTGTGCCTGCTGGAAAAGCTATGCTGTTGATTCGGATGTGTGAAAATAAATGACTGAATGTGCTGGCTCTGCTTTGTACATGCATTATTTCCATTATGTATGGGCCAGATGTGACACATCTGATCGCCATTTCTCAATAGCAGAGTGTAGGCCTGTGCGATTTTCGCAACCTTGTCTTCTACAGAATATCTTTATATACTAATTTGCTTCATCAGATTGTGGCGGAAATGTTACTGTAGTCTATATCAATGTCGTTTCATTTATGGGATTCTTCAGGTGCTGCCGGAGGTTCGCCGGATGTCCTTCATTTTCAGCCGGATGTCCCTCACCTTCCACTTTCTTTTGAGTTGGCATTCTAAACTCCGGTCAATTCGGGTAACATCCTCTGAGCTAGAACGAACAATCGAGTTATATTTATCTTTTTCTTGAGTAAAATACGCATCACACACTAGAAAGCCATTTTAATTGCAGCGCTCATCTCCCTACGTGCATATGTTCCACCAAAACAAGTTCCTTCCGAAGGCTGTATCTGCGTCCGGTGCAGAGCCCAAGAAGATTGTGATTGGTTTAATGCATTGTATGAAAGTGAGTCAGTTTGAAGTACGTGTAGGCCTAATGAAACAGTCAGGAGCAGCCACAGTGAGCTGTTAGATCAAGAGGTAACTCACTTCACTGCCCTTCTTGCACACCATGAAATCAGACGGCATGATAGAAAAAGGCCAATTACTGACTGACTCCTTTATTAAGAATACGTTTGAAATCTTGACAATTTTAACTTTAACCAAGCTTTGAATTGTCTAAACATACCAAACAAATGTAAGGAGTAAATATCAGAACAAAAGCAAATTAAATATGTTGACGTTCTGTAGACACATTCAGTTTGAACATTTTGCATTTGCAGTAAATAGCGCAGGTGTTTAATGTTCCTCATAATGTCAATACAAATGTATTCTGGCTGTCTGTGTTCATGCTCATTTCACAAAATTATGAATTTTGACACCATGATGGTGATTGAAACACCGACTTTATTTTACTTTTGTGTAGTACAGTCGCTCATTTAATACATCTTTGAGGGAAATGCAAACATTCCCCCTGTCTCCGAGCAAGGTGAAGGTCTAGATAAGCCCAGACAGAAGCCTTGCGTTGGCATCGCCATCTTAGCAGGTCAACACTCAAGGCGCTACAACACAGTCGAGACTGTCATCTGGTATCAGTACCTGCGTCTCTCACATATACTTCAAAACAAGCCCTCACACCAGTCTGGGCCATGGGAGTGAGTGAGTGCGTGAGTGAGTGAGTGAGTGAGTGAGTGAGTGAGACAGACAGACAGACAGACAGACAGACAGACAGACAGACAGACTCACTCACTCACTCACTCACTCACTCACTCACTCACTCACTCACACACACACACACACACACACACACACACACACACATAGTACATTCACACAAAGCTCACCACATAACTACAAAACACTGTTGGGGCTGAGAAATTGAGGGGGTTGATGGGTAGTTATGGCAGGTGACAGAGTGTGCGACGTGCTCAGACAAATGAAGTCTGGCAGCTTCCCTTCAGAAAGACTAGCGGCTGTTTTTTATTTTTTTCCCTCTTTTCTTTTTTATTACTGCCTGACTGACTGTTTCTGCCTTTTACCAAACATCCATTGTTTACCTCTGTTCTGTTCAGTCTCACCTCAGATGACAAGCCATCCGTGGAGAGCCACTTCCTTTTTATTCTCTCCCTCTCTTCCACCTTTCTTTCATCCTCTCCGTTCCTTTCCTTTCTTTTGTTCCATTGCTTTAAAAAAAAAGAAGCATTTCTACCATCGTAAATGAGTTTTTAAAATGATATGGTGTTGGCACTTCTCACATGGAAGTTTGTAGTTTTACAATTAAGTCAAAGCTCCCTACGAAGATAGGGGAACAATCATGTGGCAGGTAATAATATCTGTCCGTGACACTCGCAGCTAATCCTAGCATGTTTTTAGATCAAGATCCAAATCTACCTGGGGTATCTGAAAATAATGAAATGCATAAGGATAGTTACTGATGGCATTTGGTCACAAATTAAACAAAGCTTACACTGATATTGTGACCTGCTGAATATTATTACAAAATCCAAATCAATGTCACCGTTTACATGGGACATTTACATGCACCAGACCCTGTCTATATATGATTCAGTCTGATTTCATTCACAAGTGACATTAAAATGCATCTCTGCTGTCCACGCGGAAATTGCATTGATTTTCTGTTGCAGAAATGAGATTGCCGGGCACATAACTTCCTTTTGCAATATTTACATCATCTTAAACATGTCAACTGTCTGGGAAATCATATTATATGCAGTGTTTCTCACATTTCAACACATAGGAAGAGTTTGCCTTACACATCTTTTACTACAAAGGCAGTTTTATGAATTGCTCTGTCAGAATAAATTGACAGCCAACACATACTTGATATATCTTGGAAATATGAATTTTGTAGGAGATATAAAGTTGCAGGTCACATTTCCCAAAAGCAAAACGGCTCTTAGAAACTAGTGCCTCCTACCAATTTTGCCAGGTTTCACAGACACCAAACAGCCCAATGAAAGCCTCAAACCCACCCAATCGAAATACAATTTTATGTTTTAATAATATAGCCCACATTTTGTCAAATCCAAAACCCCAATTAAAGTACTGATACGTTATCTCAACCAAGTCGTTTTGATAACATACATTAAATGTCAAAACTCAAATATGAACAGATGTGAGCTTTTACCACAGCTACGACTGAATATTAATCTGAATAGAAAAATAGTGTCAGCCTGTTATAATGAACTGAAATGTAATTTAGTTTTGTCGGTCATCTGTTATCAGTCATTGCATGTTGGACCTACTGAACTCAGTGGCCTGTCAATCTCAATTGTGATTGGAGCCAAGTTTTTACTGGCCAAATAGTAAAAAAATGGTACAGCAAGCTGTCCAAAACCAGAGTGTCTTAAGAAGCTCTGGAACATTTGTTTAGTTTAGTTACCTTCATTTGCTTTTTTGCATTATGGGCCCGTGGGGCACAGAAAAAGTTATAGGTTTAAATAACGTGTTTAGCTCATAGACTATAACAAAATATGGACAGAACTTCCAGGATTGAAAAGTTAAGCCAATGCGGATGTGCCTTAAACCTGAATTCTATATAATTCCATAAGGGGTCACTCCGCTGGTTGCAGAAAGAAGTCTGATTATATTGAAGTCTATGGGGAAAAAGACCTTACTTCTCCCTTGATTTATTACCTTAGTCTCGCTAGTTTCAAATCTTCTTCAATAAAGCATGATGTTCATGTCGTAAATTGTGGTCCTATATAAACTTGCTTTAGTCGTTTGAAAATCTGCAACTTTAGCGTTTAGCTTAGCACAGCGCCATTGCAACCATAAATGACACTGGCTTGGATGCATCTTCCTCCCTTCCACCCTCTCGTCCAAAAATCGTCACGTCCGGTTACAAGAAACCAAGATGGCGGCAGCCAAATTCTCCTCTGAAAGAATGGGCTTAGCTGGGCACAAGGGAGGGCTTCATCCCAGTGCTTCGAAGCACTGCTCGTGGATTTGATTCCGTGACAACGGCATTAACAGTAGCTTGGTAGATTACTTAACTCTAACTCACACAAACGAGCTTTGACGACACCAGCGCTTCTCTGAAAGTACAGAAATTTTCAACTAGAAGCGCTCCGGCGCTCAAAATGTTTTTTTTAAAAGACGCTATGGGGCAGCGCTTTTTGTCTAGGCAGCATACAGCTGCATACTCTCTCTTGTCATTGGGAACTATTGAAAAAAAGATGCTGGTGCTCAGAAGAAAAACAAAAGAAGCTGTATGGACACTCAGCCTTATGAAATACTCTATAAAATGCTCTTGAAAAAGCTCCCAACAAATAAGATGTAAACATATGCCCTGATCAGTATTTCATTATAAAAATGTTTCAGGAAATCTGGCTACACAGCCAAATTAAAGTAGGGTATAGATTAGGGCTGTCAGCGTTAACGCGTTAATCGCGAAGCGATTAAGGGCCGAGCATAACGCATTCATTTCTTTTAATCGCATTAATCGCATGCATTCATTGTTAATATGTACTTAAAAACAGTTCTGAATGCAAAATAATATAATTTTAATCATGTGGTAAAACATGTGATTAATCAAGATTAACTATAGAAATTCAGCGATTACTCGCAATTAAAAATTTTTTATCGTTTGACAGCCCTAGTATAGATATATGTAACCACTTTCAGGTTAGGGGTTTTATTTCAGAAATTATCTGGATCCCACAGTTGGTTTATGTCAGATTTGCCAGAGGATTGATTGATTTAATCTGCCGGCTGTAAATGAATCTGTCCTAGGTGCTACAAGTATGCCGAGGTCTAACCATGATCACATCCCTAACCACTAATGCCAGAGGGAAATACATTTAGATATATAGCTGTGCAACACGTCATTAAGTCCTGTGATGTCCAGTGAACAGAACGCCACTGAACTTAGACACGTATATTGATTTGTAGTAAGCCTCTGGACAAACAAGCCATTCTTTGGGTTGTCAGCATATCAATACATGTAAGCAAGTCATTATTGACAGTCCCTGACATTATTGATCTTATAAAGTTTCACTTTCAACCACAAATCCCCCTCATGGCAAAGTCATCTTTATGAGGAGTACTCAAAAGAAGCTTCAGTATGTTTGGTTTCTGTTCCCATAGTTGTGTGTGTTGTGTTCGGTTTTCATTGACCAGCACTGATTGGAATTGGCAGGGCTGCAGGCAAATGGCTTGTCATGGTTGGGTGTCTGTCAGAGGGGAAGGAATCAGTCAGACTAACGATTCTAGTAGACTGAAAAACACTGTCTGTCATTTAACCAGTCCATATTCTAACATTTCTCTGCACACAGGTGTTTCAATGAACAATATTTTCTTTTTAAATATTTAATTAATTGGGCGCCTAGGGCAGTGCTACAAGCTGTTGATAAGATTGGCATAGTATCACCTTTTAAAGTTGACATGATGGGTTGGGTAGTAACGGGTTACACGCCATTGGGATTACTAATCAGATTGCAAAAAACAAGTAATTACAATCATCCCAGATTACATTTGAAGAAATGTGCATTCCTTGACTACGGCTCTAAAATAATTAAAATTTTTAAATTATGATACTCTACAGTACACCTGTAGATGTTAATGCCAGCATGTTTTTGTAAAGGCAAATTGATTTGACCAATTCTAAATGCAGAAAGTTTACATTGAAAATGGAAGATACATTTTGAGTGAGTGCTCCTCTTGCATTATTAGAGCGAAGTCTTTCATCTGGCGTTTGATTAGAAACCAGCAGCAACAAAAATGTACACAAAAGTAACAGCATCTTCCATGTTGTAGAATACACACAGCTGTGTTTGTTCCAGTACTGTTTTTCCGGACCAAACGAGGTAAGTGTGAAAGCACCCTTAGTGAGCTTTCTATTAAGAACTCCACAGCAGTAGTCTGCTGGAACACAGTTCTTTGACCATTCACTTAATTTGACTCCATCCGTTGACACGTTGTGGAAAGAGTATTTAATTGCTGTTTCATCTCAGCTGGAACCAGACAGTAGGCCCAGCTACTTGCTTAGATGTGTGAAAACCTGCCCAGAAATAATGGTCATTGTGCAATGATGTACAAGCTGATGTGATTTGGATGAGCCTCTGTAACAGATATTTATTTAAAAAAAGAATATTTAAGCATTTGCATGGATCAATAACTATTCTCATGATGTTGGTGGTTCTGTTTGAGCACAGCTGACAACATGGCAGTATTGGAAAGCATACAGAACTTAAGTTTAAGAAGTTAAACTGGTGTTCAAAATGTCATGTGTTTGCGTCATGTCTTTCCAGCATGTCTTTCCTCCAGCTTTCTTCTCTATAGGCTGCTAGATATAATATCCTGCTGAGTTGGCAAAGACATAAAAAAATGTTTCTGCCAAGACTGACCACCAACTGTCAAACAGCATCTAGTGTATAAACTGCTACACACTGCTACACTAAAACAATGAAAGCAAAATGATGGTTTACTGTATTGCAGCTGTTGCAAATTTTATCTCAGGGTGCCCAGAAAGAATTCAATTTGGCATGTTCCAGATATTTCCATTGACACAGAGCTGGTGTGAGAAGCAGACACAACGGAGATTAATAAATTACTCTTCTAGAAAGTAGCTTTGACTAACAGACAAAGAGACCAGTCCTGAGATGCTTAGATATTAACTTAGTTTTGCATTGCTTTCCTCCACAGCGTTGTGGAGGAAGGTCTGGACTAGTCCACACAGCATTCCAGGATGGGAGAAAAACGTGCTCTGGTTTGTTGGCATTTCTTTAAACCAATCACAATCGTCATGGGCAGCACTAAGCACTCAACTCACACACACACACACACACACACACACACACACACACACACACACACACACACACACACACACACACACACACACACACACACACTCACACACCTGCTGATAGTCAGTGCTTAATGTTATAAATCTTTGCAAGCTGCTGGATTAAGTTAATGCAACTTTCTTTTCTCTTTTTCCTCTCTGTTGTGCTGTCCTTAAAAGTTCTGTGTGAAAAATGTCTATGAAGCTTGAGTTGAAAGACGTGGCTCTCAAAAGTAATTACTGGCAGGGTCATTAATGTCACTTAATATGCACATATTTAAAAAGAGGTTAAATCAGCCACATCAGGTGAATGATCACTATGGGAACATTTGGAATCCACTGTACTGCAACTTAACATCAGCTGCATGTGTAGACGGTAGTCTGACTCACTGGATGTAAACTGGGACTATAAGCCTGCCATTGGCCAACTATTTCAGCTGGCATTCTCCTCCCCTTCCAGTATCTCCGCTATCTATACTGCAAGGATACAGCCAGTGCATCTAGGGCTTCAATGGGCTAATTGGTTTAAATGAAATTACTACTACTACTACTACTACTACTACTATTACTACTATTACTCACAAACATGCATGTCAATCTTGAATCTGAGTACATATGGATAATTTGTTAACATTTTTCACAATGAAACTGACTACTATCCAAGCAGCAAACTTTCGGTGCTGAAAAATGAAGCCAACGCGGAAGTGCCAAAAACTGCAGTTAATCGAGTGGCCACTTGAGGCTGGCTACAAAAGGGAGTCAATCCCCATAGACCCCCATGTTCAAATGCCCAAATTCAAAGCAGAATTAATAATGTTTACAGCCTGGCTTAAATGAAGGGAGTTATAATGAGACTCACTCACAAATTATTATATTAGGCTTATAATATAGGCTTAAAGTTATGCATAATTAAGAGTGTGCCACTTTGAGTGGGTGGGGTCACGGGAGGCAAGCATAAGGCTCGTTCGAGATGAGCTGCGCCTCGCCTGTAAAGTGGACGAGAGCAGGCGGCAGCAGTGGGCGGTGACATAAAGCTGCGGTAAAGTCGGACAGTTTCCATCCGTTTCCAGCAGCCTTCAGGCTGAACAGGAAGTCACAGAAACACTCACATCCTGTAGGTCCGATTCCGATTTAATAAAATGTTATCAGACCCATATATATATATATATATATATATACTGGAGACTTGTACACAGTCTCCAGTTGTTTTTCAAACAACTCGAACCCTGGACCTTCTGCATCGAGGAATAAACCTCTGCATATGTGCGCCCGCTCTACCAACTGAGCTCACCGGCCACGTCTCCAGTTGTTTTTATTATGACAGAGTAGCTGTCAAAATGCTCTACATGCGATCTGTTGCTGATGTTAATTAACAACAGACTGTAGATGATCCGTAATCTGAACAGATTTAGTCTCTCCGCCTTCTAAACGTCACTATCAGCCCCACAACATGTGTTCTGTAAGGAATAAGCCTTTAAATCAGACAAATCACAATTAAAATCCCTCCAATTCAAAAACGATAAAAAGTCTGTATAAAACATCGTCATGTTGAGTCGATTCTGAACCAATCAGCTGTTAGATCAGCTGAGAGTCAGGCGTTTCCCAGCATGCCCTGGGTCCGCCTGCCTCTCAAACCTGCGGCCGCCTCGATCTCGTGAGGTTATCGTTGCCCACGTGTCCATGACGTCAGAGCAAGTCGGACACAAATCTAATCTCTGGTGGTCGATTCTGTGCAGGCCTGGCTCATCTCGAACGAGCCTATAGATTGTAGGCTTCATCCACGCTCCACCTCTATGCCCATATTTGGATTAGCAGGAAGTTAGGAGATGTCAGGCACTGCCAAGATGGCAATAGCCAGAGCCACTAGGAGCCGCCTACCTATGGGTTATGTCACAGATAAGTCCATATTTTATTATATATCATAACAATAATGTGCTAATATCCAGGAATCAACCTTTTGCCATTGCTTGAAAATATATTTCTGGGTGTTTCTAAAAAGTTTAGCGGTGATTATACTTTATATCTATATACAGGTGACATGTGCAGCTTCATGTAACTGTCTTCATTAATCTGCTATGTCTGGCAGCAGTCTGACAGTTGATGTGGGGACATTATCCCAATTTCTTTTTGCTGGCAGCAAAAAGAATGACAAAAAATGTGTGAAATTTTCTTTGGAAGGATGCATCATTTCTCATCGCCTTCTACTTTTTACATGCCTGTGAAATTGCTCTTAGATTGTACAGATTCTCTAGGGAAAGATGAAACCCTGCATCTCTCTTTCCCCTACCAAGCCACCTTCAAATCACATAAAAAGTGCTACTACATCAAATGTCAATGACTTGGCTTATTTACCTTTTCTTATTCATATCGCTGTAGTGTTGTCCCAACTGATCCACTGTGACAGTGTATCTTATCTACCTGGCTAACCTGCACATCCAAGAGAACCACCTGCCGACTGTAAAAATGCATGTAAACTGAAGCCTTTTTATCCCAGGGACACGTGGAGAAAGTCCTCCAATTTTTTCAGTTGGATTACTGTGACTCACTCTGTTCCTCTCTGCAGTTTCCAAAAAGTGTTTCTTCCCCCCTTACAACTCCTCCAAAATGCTACAGCAACGCTTAAAGGAGAAATAATCTTTGCTGCAGCTACCTGTGAGTTTCAGAATTGATTTTTTAAGATTCTACTTTCATGGCTCAGCTAGCTATGTCCCGTGGCTATATCAAAATCCTTGAAGTCCTGTGCAAGCCGGAGTATAGGTTGAGATCCTCAGGCTGGGCCCTTTCACTTGTTCCAAGTGGTCTTGATTGAAAATATTTTTTTGGGATTTTCTATAAACTACAAATTCGAGGAGTGTAGAAGAAGAAGGTTGTCTGGCGTTAGCATTTGACTTAGTGCACTGATCCACTGAAACCGGTCAGGATAGCCCTGAATATTCATAAGTATTAGTCTGTGCATTACCTATTAACTTGAAGGCTGCAGGAAACCCATTTTGGACTAAAACGACCTTCTTCTCTTTGCCATTCATAAATATTCCATTATTTACACCTCCAATGATAGACACAGCATTCCAGCTGTGGTCCAGAAAAGGTCACAGCAAAGTAATGGACTTGTTCAAAGATAAAATGGCCATGTCTTTTATCCAGATGGTTAGGGAACTGACCCTCAAATTAGAAACTTAGTTAAAACTCTCCCGCATTCCCTTTTCAAATTCTTAGCAATTGGCTGGAGGGATGTATTCATGTAGATCCTGACATCTTTATATCTTAGATTTATGATGATGTTCCAGTCTGTTGCCTCGCCCTCCTTGGACCGTGTTAAAGCAAAATGGGAGGATGACTTTGGTATGAAGGATTTCAGATGAGATACAAGATTCATTTCTGGGCTTGGAAGGTTTGGAAAACCTTTTGTGTGAAACAAGGTCACAGCATGTAGACATTTGAATTTCTTCGACGCCCAGGCTGATGCTGGGGCTGTCTTTTAGCGAGACGTCTCACTGGAAATCTCCTTCTATAAATATGGCGGGTGATTTATGTGTTGGGCTCTCTATCACCTCCGTCATTGCAGCGGTGGCAGAATCAAACTCATTGCATTCCCCAAAGCTGAGATGTTTGGGTTGATCACAGTCAGCGGTCGCCCCCTTCAAAATAGTATGTCATGCCATGTCACGTCAATAGTCAGTCATGTTGGGGAAGATTTTCGGTCTCAAAGTGCTAGTTTCTGATTGGTTGGCATCAGGGATGCACCGAATCCAGGATTTGGCTTCGGCTGAATATTGGGCTTTTTGACGGGGTTCGGTTTCTGCCGAACCTTAGAATTTTTTTCCACCGAACCGAACCCTACGTTCTCACTACGCGCACTACGCTGGTCGACTTAATGACGGCGCCGTTGATTACGGGAAGGTGTTTACGTAGATGGAGCGTTCAATGCAGTAGGCTGTGAGAAAGTGAAAATGGAACTCAGAAAAAGTGTTGTTTGTCAGTACTTTCAGTCAAAAGAAGGCCATTCAAGTCCAGCTACATGTTCAATTTGTAATGCTGATTTGTCTGGTGGTGGCGAGGACCCTAAACAATACACAACATCACCGCTGTTAAGACATTTGCGTATAAAACATCCAAAAGAATACAATTTGTGCATGAAGGAATCTACAGACAGCAGCCAGAATGCAGCAACTTCAGGTACGGCAAAGGAAGGACAGTCACTGCTAAAAACTTGTTTTATCCAGACGGGGAGTAGGATTAGGTACTCGGTTTTGGCAGAATCTTAACCAGTGGATTCGGTATTTGGCCGAACCCCAAAAATCTGGATTCGGTGCATCCCTAGTTGGCATTACCTGCTAGCTTATGGTTATAAATCAACAATCCAATGATTTATTGAATTGTTAACAAATTACATACATCATTTAACTATCAAAGTCCTCCGCCAAGGCATGCCCTATCTCATACAGTTAATGTAGTGTGAGTTTCCACATGTAACAAGTACAGGATCTACACTACATTCACATATTTCTTGGAAAGAGCGGTTAAAAAACAAAATCCTTATTGGGCTTTTATAATATATGCTGTTATAAGACAGCACCACTGGAGTAGATGGGAATCTGGGGATTTGATTAGCTCCGTTGAAAGATTTGAATTCCTTGAAATAGCTCCTGATGTGTTTCATGTGCTTCATGTGTAAGCAATATTGTATGTTATGATAGGAATGTGCTACCACGTGCATTTCTATTAACTAGGTTATTAAATATTCATATTCATTCACAACATTCTAAATACTGGCTTTGGGAATCCATCTGCACAAAAGATACATCATTCGATTATCGTTGGTTGGCTGTATGTTGCAGCAGCGCATCATCTAAGATGACTTAAGCACTGTTTTATCACGAGATAATACTCTTAGATGCGAATTATCTACTTATCGGTTAATCCCATCACACTTATTTCCTGAAGGCTTACAGTGGGCTAACGTGATTCCAACATGTTTTGAGATTTTCTCATCATTGCATGTGCAAACATGTCACGTTGAGAACACATGCATGCATTGCACACACAGGAGCGCTTGTATTCCTGGAGCAAAGTGAATTCCCACGTGACTCGACAGTATCCCCGCAGTCAAAACGAGGAGGAAGCTTTTGTCAGCCGCCGTCACTGGTGACAATTAATGTCAGCGATGTGATGCGTTTTAGCTCTCAGGTGGGGATGGGGGGTTAGAGGTGAGTATAGCCCCTGGATCTATAGACCAAGAGGAGGTGGTGGTGATGAGGTGAGCTGGGGTGCATGTCTGCTGGCTGAGGAACTGTGGAACAAAGCCAAGTTCTCCATTAGGGAGCCCTGCAAGGTCACTCCAGTATGCAGTGTTTGTGCCAAGCGACCCGGGCTCTCTGGTCTGTCCTACAGGGAGGGAGGGAGGGAGGGAGGAGGACGGGGGAGAGACACAGGAAGAGAGAGAGAGAGGTAGCTGGAAGACGTGTGGGCCACGGTCCAACCCATCTGGGATGCGCTCCACAGACAGTCGGTGCCAGAGGTCACTGACGGAGCCGACCCCATCTTTGTCGAATGTCTGAAGGTTCCCTGCGAGAAAATGACTTTTAGGAGGGAATAAAAAAAAATGCCAGCAGCCTGTTCTAGATCCTTAATCAGAGCAAAGGTCCGCAAGAAAACAAGGGTGTCGAAGCGCAGAAATACTAATGTTCCCCCCTTCCTTGCAAGAATTTTTATGGCACCTTGCCAGCAGGTAGGGAAAGGGAGGGGTGAGATGGGGTAGATGGGTGGCATTATAAAAACAAGTCTGGACAGTAACTCTTTTTGCCCTTCATTGAAAAATAAGTAAAACTTGTTTATTTTATGTCTTTTTTTCTCTTGGCTTCACCGCCTACGGAATGTTAACTTTTGTTCCCAGGGGAGGCGTGATTTACGCTTGTTAATATGATGAGCGCTTCTCAAATTAAGAAGAAAAAGGAGGGCCACTTCACAATAAATGCTGTTTGTGTTTACCACTTTTAAGTAGCACTTGCTTGTCGCTGATAGTGTTCGTAGGCTTGTGCCTGCACACTGCAATACAAGTCTATTTAGAGAAAATTGGAGCTCATTAAGTGTGTGTGTGTGTGTGTGTGTGTGTGTGTGTGTGTCTCCATATACCTGTATGCACGATGGGCTTTTCAGCCTAGCATTCATCCTAGCTGCTCTCCCCTTCAGCAATACTAGCTTTAGAGCTTTTAAATTGTAATGTGATAGGGTTCACCTGCAAAGCTACCACAATGAATTATTAAGCTCTCCACTATGGATGAGTGAGTCTCATTATAGCTCCCCTCAGTACTGCAGAAAGATAAGCATGGCTGATTATTTCTGGGTTCCCTTTTTTGCCTTTGCTTTCCAGAGTGTCTGGAAAAGGAATTCAGCAGTACAGTTGGAGTGAGATAAGATTTCGAATGTGTATTCAGATGTTCTTTCACGCTCTGGGAACCGGATGCAGAAGAAAAAGGTAGAGTGGTGCGACTCAACATCTACCCTCTCTCTCTCTCTCTCTCTCTCTCTCTCTCTCTCTTCATCCCCAAGCCAACAGTACAGGCTGTATGGTGATAACTTTTCAAAGTGAACAAAGGCATCAAAAGGATGGAGGAGACCCGGGGATTATTTAAATACTAGGTGCATTAGAAGCCCCGGTGTGCTTTCCATCCCTTAAGTCATCAACAAAACCTGCTCCACTTTTCTCACTCTGGCTGAGTAGTATGTACACTACTGACAAAAGAAAGGAAAGAAGGGGATAAAGAAGACGCTCCGGCAACCTGGCTTAAAAGCATTATGCTGTGTTATACATGAATAACAGGGCGGAAAAAGGCACTCTATACGTGTGAAGATAACAAGAAAGTGACCATAAACTGGGATCATTATCTGCACATTTCTGATGTCCACAACAACACAAAGTTCCCTTTCTGAATGAAGGCAGACTATAGATATTGTAAACCCCTAATCAAAGATATGGATATAAAACTCCTGTGTGATGCAGGATTTTTCGCACATTATGTACTCAATCCATTCAGCCTCTTTTTTCTTTTCTTATGTTAAACAGCTATTTTGTATATATTTGTTTCTGTATTTATTGTTTGTTTTATGTATATAAAAATGTTCAATATGTGTGTTTATGTATGCATATACTTACTTGGCAACACAGCGTTTTGTGATTGTGATTGTGATTCTGGTTTCCGTGTCATGTGGCCATAAACACTGATTAGAACAGCATTCAATCTGCAAAAAAATAAAATAAAATGTGCCAATAGAAGCAGTGCAGAGCTTTCAAGTTTCCCATCAGCCTTTGATCAGCTGATGCCATAATATGACATCCTATCGCAGGCGGAATCGGCTCGTGGCATAAATCCTTGGCATGTTGTGTGCCCCTGGTGGTTCACTGAGTGGCGTATCATTAGCGCCGGTTGTCATCACTACACCTCGAGTCAGCACAGCGGAGGGATGGTTGGGTTTCTACGTGTGCATTATAGCTTAGTGAAGACAGAGCATTGTTATTGTCAGGTGAAAAACAGAGTGAGGACATTGTACCCAGAGGGGGACCGAGCCTTCTCTGTAGTAGCCCCCAAACTCTGGAATTCCCTCCCACCCCATATCAAATCATGTAATACAATTGCTAGTTTAAAATCAACTTTGAAGACGCATTTTTACTCTCTTGCTTTTAACTCCCTTTGATTCCTAATGTTTTTTTATTTTTATTTTTTTAAGATTCAGAGATTCAACTTTTTCTTATCTTTTTGTATTTACAAACATTCCATTGTTTCATTCTATGTTACATTATTTAATTTAACTATACTCATGGTACCTTGCACAATTGATTATGTATCTTTATGACATACTGTTTTTGCCTTCCCTGCTCTACCTGTAAAGCACTTTGAGTCAACTGTTGTTCGTTTAAATGTGCTATATTAATAAAATGACTTGACTTGACTTTTAAACACCCTATATAATTTTCATTCATTCTTTCAACCTTTATTTATCCTGGAGAGATCATTGAGGGGCGACCCTCATTTTCACTGTCATCGAGTCAGATTACAAAGACAAAGATAGAACAACAACAGAGAAAGTGGTATCATACAAAATGTAGAAAGACAATAAAACATTCCGAATTGGAAAATTATTTGATAAATAACTTAGGATAATAAGGATGCAAAAGAAAATACAATTATGTAAAGAAATTACAAGTAGAAGTTTGCAGGTTTGGAACCAGATTTCTAAATCATGGCTAAAAACAAGGCTTTGTTTTTTTTTCCCTTTAGTTTTTGGAAAGCTGACATGATGGAGATCAAAGCTGCCTACGCGACAGCAGTCAAGTTTGTCTCTACACAACAGAGTCAAAAAGGGATTTTAGCCAGATGAAGAAATTCAGCGTAGCAGAACATTTACACACGGGAACCAAGATCTGATTTTAACAAAATTATGTTCAGATGCACACAAAATCAAAACAAGACAATCAAAGAGTTTAGTAAATATCACCTCGGGTGACTGTTATCTGTTTCTAATTATGTTTAAAGGTGTAATAAAACTGCTGAAATGAAAGATGAATGACTTGTTTTTAGTAGGCGAGCGACTCAATACAGCACCTCAAGAGGCATTAATGGCAGTAATACTCTTCGCTCCTCAATCGATGCCGAGCAAAATTAATATCGGAGAGTAAATCTTTCATTTTCTTGATTGATTACCGTCATTAAGAGCATTGATCAGCAGCGATAAGCAGAAGAAGAAAAAAAATGAGTAAGTGGGTGGGGGGGGGGGGGTAGCTTTTTATCTGCCTCAGACAACATTAAAACAGGGAAACGGAGGCTCATCCTCTCCTCGCTGCTATGTCTTGAACAGAGATGTCAGAGAGAAATTTGCAACTGTCAAGGGAATGTTTTTGTTCTGACCTCCTCCGGCTAAATGAACGCTCGTCCTTGATCGTGGGAAATGGATGCATGAAGTGTGTGGAGAAAAAAAAAGAGAGATGTGCGCTAAAGTCTTCAAGGTTAATTTACTCTTAACTCTTATTAAGTGTTCGTCTGTTGGGGCTTCATTAGGGTGACATGCTAGTTGCGGCTGAGGAAGAGATTAACCTTGCGCGGTAAGGGGGGGGGGCTTCCCCCCCCCCCACCCCCCTTGTCTTCCATCTATCCTTGCAGTGGCTCATTCGCCGTGGGGAGGCTGACGCACGTGCTCGGTAAACATCTGTAGCGCGTGAGGCATCTGGCATAACAAGGACAAGGAGGCAGCAACGAGGAAAACACGGAATTGTGGGTCACCGGCTCAGATTAATGTAATGCTTGTAAATAAAGACAACACATTCATGGTGTATTGTAGGAGTCACACTTTTAAAAGGCATGCATGCACGCACGCATGCATGTACGCACACAGAGAATGGTGCCTCTGGAGTGCTGTGTTTAGTCACCAGGGCTCATATTAACCCTCATGTTGTCTTCCCGTCGACCGTGCAACTTTTAGTTTTTCTGGGGCAAAATTAAAACTTTTTTTTCAATGTTTTGGTCGTCTTTTTCAAAACTTTTGTTGCTTTTCCCACCGATGTTTTTGTCACATCGTTTTTTGTTTTCTGCGCCTTTTGATGTTTTTATGTTTTTTTCCCCCACGTTTTTGAAGCTTTTGCAGACATTTTTGTCACTTTTTTTCAACGTTCTTTCATAATCTTTTTTTTTATGCTATAACATTTAATAAAACATCCAAAATTAAAGAAAGTGTGTGTAACAATCCGCATTATTTTTCTGAAAATTTGGTTGAAAGAAACTTTTCTGATAAAATTAAAATAGGTCAAAGGATATCACAACACTAGGGTTAAGCTGTGATGGTCAGTGACTACCTCCAAAACGTAGGGAGACTTCTTGTTAAACCCACATGTATCTTTTTCTATTTCTATACTTTGTAAATACAGGAGATGGGACGCACAACCGTGTCCAGGGTTTACCCGACCTCCTGCCCAATGCATGCTGGGAGAGGCTTCACCCCTCTCAACCATGGATGCATTATATTGACCTGGATACAAGATTACAAAATGGCGCCCATTCAGTTCAATGTAGACACTCGCCTGGAGCATAAGCCAACAAAAAGTTTCTTAGTTTCCGTGTTTCTCCCTCTGGCTCCGCCTGCAAGTTCCCGCTCGGCCTATAGACTTTACACTGTGGTAACGTCACAGGTTTATAAATCACTTTCTCAGCTTTTTCAAATATTAAAAGTCCATAGATTTAAAATCTTGAATAAACGACTGGTTGTCTACACGGAAAAATGGGAAAGGTACCTGAGCGGTCTGGAGGAAGCTTTGTGCTGGGGGGAGACGTGTATGATAGGTTTATGGTGTTGTCATTTATATGTTTATTTGGTCTATAGTTTATTGTCTATTTTGTTATTATTTTGTTGTATGGTCTTAAATATATTGTTGTTACTCTGTCATCTTTTCTTGATTTTGTCTGGGTGGGGGATATGTTCATGGTCATTTTGCAAATTGTAGGTTTTGTTTGTTGTGTTAAAAATAAATAAAAAATGATTAATCACAAAAACAAAATATGAATAGAAAGAGTCATAACCGACGTTGCTTGCAGTTGGAGGTGTCCTTTTTTACAACGGTGGCCTATGGCGGAAATACTTTTTGGGTCACAGGGGGATTTTTCGTTGAAACACCGCCAGTGGCCCCTGGACAATATTGGTGGAAAGGCTGAGCGCTGTCCCTGGGGGGCTGCTCTCAACCCTAAACAGGAATCAGGAGGTCTGGAGTTTTATGACCTGCCGGTCCAATAAGGCCACTGGGGGAAACCAAAGCCTGTACAGAGGGGCTATTGAACATAATTGACTTTTTCATAAGCACTACCTGACATGTAGAGCCATTCCCATTACCAATATTTGTTTTCACCATGCTGAGCTCAATGTTTGAGGCTTTGTTGCCTCATTTTGTAAACAGAAACATGTTTATGGGTTGCTATTCCTTCAAGACTAATTAACTCTACTGACAGACAAGCTTGACATTAAACGCTTTCCACAGCTGAAAAAAAGGGAAAGGATTTTGACCACATTGTTATGACCTTTCCCATGTTGGTTTTTCCCAGAGTTGTAATGACAGTTTTGAATTCCTCAACTTTTCCAAGATTTCCAGGACTGTGGGAATGCTGCACATGCTTACAGCTTAAAGAATAAAAACCGCTGAATACACCAGATTTCCCATAGTTGGCTAATTTAGGGGTCACATTTCAGCAGTGAAATAAAACTGGGCGAAGCCTTTTTGCAAACAGCGATTTCCATATTGTTCTCCCAACCCTTGATCTTTAAATATTGCGTGAAATGAATAAAAAGCCCCACCAGGAAACCTTTAGCATTTGAGCTCTGGCATCAATCCTATGGTGTGGGATGCCAAAAACAACACCTTTCCCCCCACTCAGGCAAAGGTGCTGATGCCTCAAAGTGTCAAGCCAAATCCACATTAATGTGGTTTAAGGTTATGGCTGGGTTTCAGAGTAGGTCACGATTAGATCAGTGAAATCCTGCCTTTGTTTATGACCGTGAACTCCCAGTACGCAACATGCCTACTGTATAAGCAGCACATACCCTGGTAATGAGAGATTCTGCAACCTTACCTGATCATCAGTCTTCCTGTGCCTACATTCTACACATTTTACTGTAATAAAGATATAATTGACCTGTGCGCAGCAGGAGGCATGAAGAAATAGGATTGATGTCCCACAGAGAAAATTCTTCTCCTTCTGGCTGGGGGATTTGGGGATGGTTCCGACTCAGGCTAAATACGTGGGTATTCATCCCCTCTATCCCTCCCCCCGCCACGACCCTGCCGCTCTCTATTCCCACAATGCGTTTTTCATGTCAACGTCAATTATTTTTCTCTGTGCTCCTCTAGAAATAAGAAAAATTCTAAGTGAACACACAGACGCTCCAGTTTAAAAAAAAGGACTGCGTTCTGAGAGCTTCATGACTGTGAGAAAAGGTCTCGAAGTGTGTACTTACTTAATTTGTCAGTGGCACAAAAGAAACTAATGTTTTGCTCTTTTTTTTATTCTTGCTGTTCATTTTTTCATAGGATAACTTTAAGCTATATTTGATATCTAAGACAGTTTCCCATTATAGTTTGAAATGGTTGGTTCTGCTATGAAAACATCTGGACTGGACTGGATGTATTGAGTCTCATGTGCCAAAAATCACTGTGAATACTAATACATATACAGTGAAAACATACAGGCAAACAATGTGTGATTGTAAATGATTATTATTGTGATTTCTGGATACTGTTTATGAGCATTACTCAGGAATACAGAATGAAAAATGCAAAAGCTGTCATCAAAGGCTAATGTAGCATAATTTAGATGTTCACCCGTCCATACCCACAGCTATCTATATCCTTAACAATAATTTCAAATTCAGCAAACAAGTGTAGGACGAGAATAAAGTCAAATGATGATTAATTGAGGAAACTTGCCTAGCGAGAATACAGTAGATGTTTCATATCAGTTTGATATGAAACAACTATTGAACTGGAGCAAGGGCACATTTGATAGCCTAGGGCCTTTATATAACAGGCATCCTCATAGGAATCCTGCAGAAAGTTAATCTCAGACTAAAAACATTTTATTTTTAATTTGCATATGAATCTTCTACACTTACACTATCAGCAAGGAGGACTATCATCCTCAAAGAGTGTGATGTCGCTGTTTTACGTCACTGTCAGACACAAAGTTGAAAATATGATGACGTGTTGTAGTTTTTAGTTTGTGCCCGTTAATTATTATCTGACATGTTTTGAAATATAAAAAAAAAATGGAAAAATTGAAATGCAGAAAATAGCACCACTTCTTTATGTATAGGCTTTACAGTATGTGTATGTAACAAGTCATCACTGTTACAAAGCTGCATTGTTCCTGTCGCTGTGAGGTTGCAACGTATCCACATGCAACGGTTATGAAAAGTTACGCACAATCTTTCGTGCATTATCCTACGAATATCCAGCAACACGAGCCATCAATGCGCCTGAAAAGATCCTGCAGTGCAGAACTTGTATAGGCAACAAAACTACCTGGTTGTGATCAGGAAAAGATTGTAGTTATAGGTCAACGTAGACTTTTGGTTTCACACGGCACACGAACAGTGGCCTGTGTGAAAGTCCTGTGTGTGTGTGTTTGACCGACCTATCCTTTGTCGCTCTTCATACTACCTGACTTCCCCCTAGAGGCAACCCTGCATGTCCTAGCTCATGCTTACGTGGGTTGTATACAAATTAAATAGTGCATTACTTTTTGTAGGTCTACGAACAAACAGTGAATGAGAACATCCTAGAGGTTGCAAGGACCTGGAGAGAGCATGTTCTCTCTTTTGCATTCTGCACAAGGCCCATCAAAACAGTATTTAAATATTGCTGAAACTTTTTAACTTACTAAAGCTGAGATCCTTTAGTAAATGACTTAGCTAGGCCTAGCTGAAATATATGAGGGGTGAAATTCTAAAAAGCATATAGTAAGCCCTGAATGTGTCTTCTTCTACAGAATGTGTGTGCATGTCTTTGCCTGAATCTCCTAACAGGGTAGGACACCTCTAAAGCTTTCCTAAACATATAGTCAGATTTCCTGAATTAAGAATGTTTTTACAATGCTTGTATGCCGAGTCCTAAGAGTAGGACCCTTAATGCTTCATCGTTGGAAAATGGATTTTACACAAAAAGGATCGTCTCCTTTGCTTTGAGTTTGTGCTCTCTTTTTTGTTCAGGACTGTGTGTTCTTTTCATTGTCAGAGCTTTCTGCCATTTAGTACATCCGTGTTTTAAATACGGCACAGATCATCTGCTTGACAAACAAGTTTTCTCCTTGAAAGGTGTATTCACCTTTCAGTTAAAGGGATGCACTGATCACCTTACCTCTTTCAAAAAAAGCAGAACAAGAAATGTACCCTACCTAAATATCTGCCTCCATGCAACTCTTTTTAAAGGTTCTATGACATGCAGCTTTTTGGATGCTTTTATATAGACCTTAGTGGTCCCCTAATACTATATCTGAAGTCTCTTTTATATAGGCCTTAGTGTTCTCCTAATACTGTATCTGAAGTCTCTTTTATATAGACCTTAGTGGTCCCCTAATACTGTATCTGAAGTCTCTTTTATATAGACCTTAGTGGTCCCCTAATACTGTATCTGAAGTCTATTTTATATAGACCTTAGTGGTCCCCCTAATACTGTATCTGAAGTCTCTTTTATATAGACCTTAGTGGTCCCCTAATACTGAATCTGAAGTCTCTTTTATATAGACCTTAGTGGTCCCCCTAATACTGTATCTGAAGTCTCTTTTATATAGACCTTAGTGGTCCCCTAATACTGTATCTGAAGTCTCTTTTATATAGACCTTAGTGGTCCCCTAATACTGTATCTGAAGTCTCTTTTATATAGACCTTAGTGGTCCCCCTAATACTGTATCTGAAGTCTCTTTTATATAGACCTTAGTGGTCCCCCTAATACTGTATCTGAAGTCTCTTTTATATAGACCTTAGTGGTCCCCCTAATACTGTATCTGAAGTCTCTTTTATATAGGCCTTAGTGGTCCCCTAATACTGTATCTGAAGTCTCTTTTATATAGGCCTTAGTGGTCCCCTAATACTGTATCTGAAGTCTCTTTTATATAGACCTTAGTGGTCCCCTAATACTGTATCTGAAGTCTCTTTTATATAGGCCTTAGTGGTCCCCTAATACTGTATCTGAAGTCTCTTTCCTGAAATTCAGCCTTGGTGCAGAATTACAGCCACTAGAGCCAGTCCCACAATGAGCTTTCCTTAGGATGTGCCATTTCTGTGTCTGTAGCTTTAAATGCTATTGAGGAGGAGAGAGGGTGGTGGAGGTGGAGGGTGGGGGTGTGGCCCTGACCAACTGGCATGCTTTGCTTGTTTTCAAGCCATGATGTCTCTCTTTCTCATGGGTGGGCCAAATTCTCTGGGCGGGCAAAGCAGAGAAAGGGGAGGTAACCTTTCCCCTTATGACATCATAAAGGGAAGATTCCAGATCGGCCAATCTGAGCTTTCATTTTCTCAAAGGCAGAGCAGGATATCCAGGGCTCGGTTTACACCTATCACCATTTCTAGCCACTGGGGGGCCATAGACAGGCTGGGGAAACTCATATTAATGTTAAAACACCTCATAAAGTGACATTTTCATGCCATGGGACCTTTAAATGAGGAAGCAGATTTCCATATCAGTTCGATCCAAAGATGCTCTGAAGTCTTTTCATGCAAGGTAATATTTATTTGATTTTGTAAATATTGTCCTCCTTTCATGATGGCATTATGCCTCTGTTAATTCAACTAATTTCCAATTGAAACAGGATGCGGAAGGACATTAAGTCGAGAGAGGCTGTTTAAAATTGAGCAGGTGGCACCAGAACCAACACAGACAGTGAATCAATGCTTTGCTCATACTGTAATCTTAAGATTACAAAAGAAAAGAGAAAGAAAAACTCAGCCACATACACCATACATACAACCTTACTCAGTCTCTTGGTATCGTTTCCAAACAGTTACTGATTTTAGGGCGCTTTCACACCTGCCTCAAGTTCGGTTGAATCGCCATTACTACTTTATGTGTACTCCGCAAGTCTGAACTCAGCAGCTCCTATAGTGAGGTGTGATTTGCAATCTGCGATGCCACAGAACATGCAAAATATAGCAGTTTGCAATGTTTCTCTCACAGAAATTGACTGCTGTCAAGCTCGCCGTCACTCGCATTTCTGCGGTCAAACCATCCGCCGCTAAAGTTGGAGACAGACACTGACAGAGCAGAGTGAAGTCTCGGTGATTACAGTAGATACTCATGAAACAATGTCTGATTTGATGTTTGAATGAAATGAGCTGGTTTGACCATGGATATGCAATAATCATAAACAGTATATAGAATGGACCAACAGATCCCGTTGCTCTGGACGGAGACCAGTGAAGGATATTAGAAGCACTTTTCCGGTGAGCGCTGAGCGTTACTGAGCAGCCTCAAACTGAGAGGTGATGACGTAGATGTGACGTGAGCAACCTGTCTGAAAGTTGTAAGTCTTCTGGTAGCTGTGCCAAGAGAAATCTCAATCATTCCCAATCTAGCAGAGACGGAGAGCGTAGGTATATGTAAGGAGATAACATGGGCACAGGCTAATTATTGATCACTAAAATGCTACTTAACATTAGTAATTAAACTTAAACAGCTAATGGAAGTCCAAACTGCCTGAGAGCTTCTCCTGTACTATACGGTAATTCCTCTACTATGAGACAGTAAGTCTCGTGGTTATGATACAATCGTTAGCCTATTTTTATAAAAACGTCTGCTACGGAGCCATAACGTGAGATACATGGTAATGGAGCCTTTTATACATTGTTGTGTTTCTTTAGAAATAAACAATGGACAAACAAAGTCTTTAAACACTTCAGATGTGAAGTTATTTGCTGTCAAAGTGACGTCAAAATGAATGGCGGGTGAGTGCTTGTTAGCATCAAAATGGCGCCATAGGAGCTACGCGTTGTGAGTAGAAGCTTACCCCCTTGGCAAGAATGAGCACTAGTCCAGAACACAGGACCTTTTTTCTATATTTACTTTCTTGCTCTCGCCCCCACCACATCCGACCTATAAGAGGAGTAAACGTGCTTGAGTAGTTTGTAGTGACACATTTTGGTTTGCTTGGATTTTTCAGAAAGAAAAGAAACGGAACCAAGTGGAAACCGCTCCAAGTTTACAAACTCATTAACTGATTCGGACCAGAGCAAAGAAACTACAGGTGTGAAAACGCCCTAACATTATATGATGTGACTTTTACCCAACATCGGTTGGAATAATAAATGGTGTTCTGGTAAACTATGAAATAAGAGACATTTTGTCCTGCGAGTAAGATTATTTTATTCTTAATTTTATTTTTTTATTTTTGTTAGCATCTAGTGTCAGTTAAGTAAGTTAAGAAGGTGAGAAAAGTATTAGTCATCTCACTGTACCTTTAAATCTCACACACAGTGAAGCCGAGCATTCTCCATTGAGGGAATATGTGTCACACAGACAGCGCTGTGGGGCCATGTGACTGTACAGAAGCAGACACTTACATCAAGTGACTCACTCCCATTACACAGGTACCACTGTAATCATTAATATGCATATGGAAAATGATTAAATGTGCGGCAGATAAAATGTGACGCGCCATAATGAATGGAAATTTTAAAGCACATATTCAAGCTCAATTAATCATTTAAGGCTATCACAACATCACTTTTATCAGATGGCTGCAGGAAATCAAAGGAGTGATGAAAAATTAAGATGGGAGAATATCATATTGCTGCGGCACCTGGCCAAGTCCCATAGATCCGCCCGACAGTTCATCCAAAATAAAAAGTGATGTAAGTGCACCTGAGACAAGGACAGTGAATTTTTATTGAATCGTAATAACTCTATGGGAAAGTACCGATCGAATAACTCTGGTCCAAAAACAAAGCTTTGGTTCATTATGACATGAAAGGTCCACTTAGAGAAATCCTCGAGCAAAGGTCCGGACCATCATAATGTCTAACTTGTGTTATTATTCAGTGTCATACATATTGAAGTAGTAGTAGTTGTGTTCAATGTCTGTATGGAACTAAAGACCATTTTGCGATGGGACCACACCAGATGCGAGTCGATGCTGGAAAATCGGGCCAAGGGGGGAAAGTGTGTGTGGGGGGGGTTGTCGTCCCTACTTTCTACCCTCCAACATATAGCACCCTTGCTCGGACCCATCTTTGATCTTAGCCTTCATTTTGATGTCAACTACACACCTGTAAAGTTCTGTGACTGTATCTTGCACGGTTATCAGGCCAGGGTTGTAAAAGAATGGGAGGTGGAAGACTTTTGATGTTCTTTAATGAAACATCTCACTTATAAAAACACCATAACAGCAAAATTACAACCTATACACTTACAATTAGGGATCGGCCAATACTGTTTTTTCAAGGCCAACACCAATTATTAGTAGTTAATGAAACCGATAACCTGTTATGTCTCGTCAAGTTTGTTAAGTGTGGTCACTCATGTTTTGTCTTGCACTTCCTGTTTTATTTTGTATTCACTTTCCCTCTCGTTTCAGACCCTGACGTCCTCCCTTTGTGTGATTTTCCCACCAGTGTGATTGTCTACCCCGCCCCTGATTGTTTTCACCTGGTTCCCCCTACCTCTTGTATAAATAGTCCTTGTCTCCCTTTGTCTTGTGCCAGTTCGTCTTGTCTCCATGTCAGTCTTGTCAACGTTCCAGCCAGGTTATATACACCATTAAGTTTGTTTGATATATCCTCCTTGTGCGCGCCTTTTGTTTAAACCATTTTTCTAGTAAAGACTTTATTTTGTTAAACTTTCAACCGTGTCTCTGAGTCGTGCATTTGAGTCCTCCAGTGTTGTGTGTCTGAGGCGTTACATAACCGATATTTGGAACCGATGCATTTACAGTGAAAATTAAAATCTTTAAGTCAAAATTTGATTTTGGAATGTTACAAATTCCAACACAAAACTTTCTTTAAATACTTTAGGCAATTATTTAACAAATTAGACACTTTTAACATAATACATATTGTAAATAAGTAATAGATAGACAGTGTGACTTTAAGTCAGACTCAGTAGTGAGTGAAACCGAAGCAGAGGGACAGACACAGAGCTGTAGCGGAGCCAAAGTAGATCACTTTTTAATTATTTAACTACATCAGGCAAATAAAACGCAGATACAGATCATCTGCAAACTGCCAAAAAACGGCTCAATAAACGCCCAGGGCCGATAATATCCCTACCTAAAATCAACCCATACACTCACAAACTCTCACTCGCACATCCACACATGCATACACCACAACCACCCACTGAGAAACCAAAAGAAAATATGGAAAACACAATATTTGCCTTTTTATACACACACAACAACCCAACCCCCATATCCATATACAACACACAAAGTACATCACTTTACTGTAATGCAGCCTTTAAAACCAGGAAAAGACAACACTTATGCCATATTACGATATCCAAAATCTAAGACGATATTTAGTCTCATATCACGATATCGATATAATATCAGAGACCCAACCCCTGAACAGCAACACTGGGTCCCCTCACCTAGTAAGCCATGTGGCCAGCTTGGCCTGTCCAAAAAGGAAGTTTAGCAGCACCCATAAAGCCTTCGTTCTTAGAGAGTACTCAGGCCCCAGAATGTACAGCCCCAGAGAAAGCCCCATCTGCAACTTACCACAGAGCATATTTAATACGTTTAGCAAAGATATAACACAGTTACTAGGGCTGCAGCTATCAAGTTTAGTAATCGAGTATTCTACCGATTATTCCATTGATTAATCAAGTAAGAAATACTTTTGCTTTATAGTAAACATATATAGTTATACCACAAAAAAGGTTTCCTTTTTTAGAACAAGCTACATTTGTATTGCCTAAATTGCATACAATAACAGGGATAGACTCTAATATTTCTAAGCACTGGCCACATGGATAAGACGGTGTCTGGATCCAGACCTAAAAGTCACCTATTAGTGACCTCCACCCTAGATCAACTTTCTTGGAGTGGTGGTGAGGTAGGGTACACATTAAAACATTTGAAATGTAGTTATTTCAAGGTTTAAATGTATAGCAACCTAACAAAATAATAACACAATATCCAGAAACACAATACTTGAACTATACATGATTAAGGGACATTATTCAAACCTTACATCAAGTTTACTTTTTAACAACTATACATTCATTTATTATAAAAAACGAACAAATGAAATCAATCATTGCTCGTCGGTCTGACAGGGCGCCCCTCCAATATAATGGTTGGGGAAACACTGCATGTGTGTTGACTCTTTTATGCTACCTTGTTTTTAATTTCTTTTGCAGTGTTTTAACCGCCACATGAGTGGGCTTTAATTTATCTGAGAAATTCAGATGATATAAAGGAAGTAGTCCATCACTTAATGTTACCCCACATTGGCTTTCCTGTGATTGCCTAACCTTTCTAGCTGTCTCCGGTTTTCCCTTTGTGGCGAACCACACCCATCTGGGACCTACTTACGCTAAATGTAATGGCAGATAGAATTTGAGCCATGCAGGCCTATCTGTTACATTTACTCGAGATGGTGCATTAGATGCATTTTGTAATGCCACCTCTGTGACAAGGTGGACTTGCTTAAGATGCAAAAGGCCTGAATGTCACTTTTGTTTATTGATTTTTAGATCTCGTGGAAGAAATATTTTGCCGCTGGTAGTGGAGAATAGGGGTGGGGCGGGTGTGACTAGCAAGTCCATTTTATATATCTGTGAGATCACCTTCCAACAGATGACTATCTGTTGAATAAAAAGTGAGTTTGTTTTTCCAGGAAAAAGGTCACGGACAAACTGCTATTTAAGATTGAATGTGCACTCAGAGAGCAAACAAACCCAAAACAAACTCTGCATTGCAACTCGGTGTGTACATTTTTGAGAAAAGAAGAGATCAATCAATCTCAAATGTCAATATCCGTTTGCATCCCTTTAGCCGCACACGTTTGCCAACTAATGAAATCTGTGCATGGCTCCCCTGTTATCGATTTCAGAGAGACCCTAATTTGCCGCTTGAGATCAGGCAGCTCCCTCTCTCTCCTCTCTCCCCCCCCCCTCTCTTCCTCACCATCTTTTTCTTTCTCCTATGCAAGCACACACACACACACACACACACACACACACACACCTGATCATGTGTTACACAGTCATGCCTTGGGCAGCATATTGAGCGCTGGCTGCAGCAGTGGGGGAAATGCTGTAGGGCAAACTGTTTAGTGTAGTATCTGAAGTCGTTAGCTATGATTAATAATGTGTTGAGAGGGGCCGTAAGCCATCAAACAGCTCATCATAAGCACATATCACCTGGTAATCACACATTCAAATTTTCACATACATTTATATCTACCATTTTGGACTGGGGAAAGTGCTTAACAGCACTGTGAGTCGGTGCACTTTCAGGGTGGGAGGCTGCAATATGAATCAGACTCATGTCTTCAAAAACAGGCCTTAGTATGGCTTAAAAAACCTGGGTAAGATTTACAAATGTGTTAATATGTGTATAAAATACAGACAATAATAATTATACATTTTATAAGATTGATAATATCCTGAGGGACCTAAGAATAAAATAGAATGTAAAAAGGGTATGTGTAATAAGCAAATGCTTCAGTATTGATTATAAATGAGTTAAGATGAGAAGATAGATAGATAGATAGATAGATAGATAGATAGATAGATAGATAGATAGATAGATAGATAGAGAGAGATATAGATAGATAGATACCACATACAGACAGACAGACAGAACAGGACAGGAAGACATAGGCATCAAAGCATTAAAGGATAGGCAGTATAGCATAGAGTAAATCACACCATTGGGAAATAGCATTAGATACCGCAATGTAGTAGAGCATCAGAGTGCACTGTTGACTTTAATTAAGGTGTTATTAAAATGCATTATGGGTGTAAGTTTAAGTCCTTGAAAGACGGCTAAATAGTACAGTGACATAAGGGAGTGCCAGATGCTCACTAAACATTCTTGGGAAGCAGCCCCCCTGCCTGCACTGCAGTGGGTGGTCTCCAAAAAAGACACTGAATGCAAATTGAACTGAGACAGGTGCAATGTCTGTGCAATGTGTCATCTTTTGGCTACGGCTGGTTTGCGAGAACAATGTGCATTGTGGCCAGACCTGTCAATGTCAATGACTCTGTCACAAAGTTAGAACATAAACAGATGTATTTATAAAGTTGGCAAACATCAATTCAATTAAGTCTTTCCTATAATGTAAAATTAATTTGAGCTATCAGTAGTGTGTAAGTAGCAGGCAACAATTAACATGTCATATCCCACAAATGGTACAGAACACTTTGGGCCAATCACAAACAAACACTGTAACACCACTTGGAACCAAATATTGCAGAGAGACTTTATAATCATATATTGTAGAGAGACTTTATAATCATTAAGGTACCCTGTGGAGTGTTCGACAACTCATAGGCGTGCAAAACAACGTTTGAACTGCAATATGGGATATTGGTATCCTCTGCAACATGTGCATGAGGATGGGAATGCAAAGGCTGATATGGTACACATTCCTAACTAAGGATGCACTGATCCCATATGCTCAGTATTTGCGCTCATGCTGATCTTAATAAGCAGAACTTCCATCATCTGACCAATGTAGTTTATTTGTCAGTGTAACATTCTGTGTTACCCGCTAACAGTCACATTCATTCAGTCACATGTTCTGGTTCGGTCTGTGCCAATAAAAGAGTAGAAGACAACATCAATAATATAATAATAATAGTTTCTATAATAGTTTCTTAATGCTAAAAACAAAATTAAAAGATCTTTACATTGAAAACCATTAAAAGGACCAAATGTCTGGTCACATGTGGGCAGCTAAAACAACATTGATGTGACACATTATCTCCCTTTATGATGATGTTTTTAATCTATTAGCCAGCATTTGTTTATTTACACTTCCAGCTGGTATGGAGCTACGTGTGTTTGTCGTGTTTGTATCCACCTGATGAATTTAAGTCCAATACTCATTCTCATTTTAGTTCTGTCTCCATCAACTTCTGAGGGAAATATCTAAATATTTAGCTGAGCTCAAATACATTATAATACATTTTGGTTAAAGCTTAATAGGAACTGGTTCTATAATTATATGTGGGCTGTCACTACGAGCAACCCCTTTCACATAAAAGTTATGTGATCTATTCTTACGAGAAAAATATTAATTGCATGCCACTTTTAGTTACATCCGGTTACATTAAGGTATAACAGGGACAGATATATATATATATATATATTAGGGCTGTCAATCGATTAAAAAATGTAATCTTATTAATTACATACTCTGATTAATTAATCGCATACATAATTAACGGTGCCTGAACCGATACTTTTTAAGAAAGTAAAAAAAGAAAAGAAAAAAAAAGGGTACGAAACAACAGTTGGTGACATTAAAGAACGGCTTGTTTATTGCTACGGCCATATGGTCAAAATTAAATGATTTAATAATAATGTATAACAATAACTTATTTCACTAGTAAATTGCTGTTGAACGACAAAAACAACCACCAGATGGGAAAAGGACATTTACAATAACTTCAAATGCACCACGAGGCTGTAGTTTACCAGTTTGTCTGTGTTGTTTCTCCGACGGCAGCTGCAGATTGTTACATCTCGGTGTTGAATCCTCTACAGTAAAACACAGTCACACTTTACACCGTGTAGCGTTAGCTGTCAGCATTTTAACCGTGTTTAATCCAGCTACTAGCTAGCGGTAGGCTAACGTTAGCTGCTCTTGAGTATAGTGTTAACTAGCGTCACGTGCAGCAGTGTTTGTGTTTCACAGCATCAGAGAGAAGCGCAGACATATCAGTGGAACCAGATTTCAGTAGCCAGGGTTGGCAGGAGGAAGATTTTTACAAGTAAATGATTAAATGTTCCCATTAATGATCCAGGCAGAACATTCTCGTCTCCCTCCTTAATTTTACGTTCCAATGGCTAGAACGGCTCCGGGTCAAACCTCAATATGGAATAGATTAATCTGCGTTATTTTTTTTAACGCGTTATTTTTTCTCAGATTAATTAATCGAAATTAACATTATTTTGACAGCCGTAATATATATATATACTGTATATATGTGTGTGTGTGTGTGTGTGTGTGTTAAAAGGCTGGACAGAGGATCAAACCAGATAATCTTGCCTCTTCCCCATTTCACTGTGGGAACAAAAATGCACTTTGTGCATCCCTATCCTCGTTATTTGAGATGTGACTGGATTTATGGGATTTCTGAGTTTATTCCATTTGGAGCAAAGACAGATTGATGCTCAGTTTATTACTGCTTGAGAACTGGGTAAGAAATGTCTTTCTATTGACGAATTGATGGGACAATCCTTACGTAACCAGTCAATGTTGCATTGTAATATATATATATATATATATATATATATATATATATATATATATAAATCCCACAGTCGTAGAATGTTATTTAAACCTGCGTGAAGAAAAGTGGACAATAGCGGCTAAATAACTCTTAATGGAAAACTGTTTCACGTTCACGCTCTCCACCTCTCACTCTCTTTGTCTCTCCCTCTCTCGGGTGTTATTGTCAACACTGTTGTTAAGCCATTTTGTTCTATCTATAGTTCTAGAGTTGTTTCCCACAGTGTTCATACTCCTATCTTGCACAGCTCAAGTGCTATTAAAGGAAATGAACAAGCACGGTGCAGTGTGTTCCTTTATAAAACGTTCAGAAATGTTTTGAAAGTGAGCATGACTCAGCCGACATATGCGGTGCATATCTGTACACAACATGGGGGAGGAAGACACGTGGCAGACCTCCTAAAAGTCATAGAAAAATACAAACAATAATGTGGAGATTTCATTTTGTATTGGCCTCAAATCCGCTGTCTGTCTGGTGGGTCAGGTGTTAATGATGTGTTAATTCACTGCCCAACATTTGCTTGCTGTTCTCCAGAAATTAGCATCACTGTGAGCAAGCATGTGTGCATGTCTGTTGTGTGAAGATAGGGGTATTGGGACATGTAGGTGTGGTGTGGGGGGGTGCAACAGCAGGCAGCAACAGACGGCTGAACCTTTGGAGTAAGACATGTAAAGACTACATCAGCTCTGATAGCTGCTCTTCCACTGATGCTCATCTTAGGGCAATCTGACATTTCAAAATGAGAGAAGCCCATGAACAGCTGGATCTTATTTTTTTCCGAGTGTAGCGTGTGAGCAATCAGTCTGTCTTTATTAAACATAAAATGTCCCAGTTTCTGGTAAGAGTGATGTAATGCACCAGACCTTGCTCCTGTCATGCATTTGGTGTTGTCTAAAACATTTTCATCACTGTAGACCACTGGCGCTGGAATAGGGGGTGGGTGGGGGGGGGTGGACAACAGAACTTTTTGTCCCCCCACTTATAGGGTAATAAATTAACGTCTAAGCCGGGTGTTATGGTCATAGAACTTTTGCGATAATGTCTAAGCCTATGGCGTTGAACATCCGCAAAGACCTCGCTGATGACTTGGACATGAACAACGCTTAAATAGCTTTTGCTTTGGGGGTGATAGACACACTCAGTACTTTGGAAAATAAGCCTACACTGTTAGCCCGAATGTAGTTTCTACTTCAATTTAGGTAAAATATTTCTTAAAATATTGAGGTTGATTGCATTACTTAATTAATCTTAGTATATTGCACTACAATGAGGGCATACACTAGTGTCTTTGAGTTGATCAGACTTAAATACATGGGTTAGGGTTACATTTTTAAGCATGAAACACCACCAACTGGCTAATTCACTCAACGTCTGGGCATGATGACATTGAAAAACCAATCGCCATTTTGCTTCACATTGTCAGTCTGTATCTCTTTAAAAGGCGCCTTCTCCTCAGCAGTGGATATGTTTTTTGGTCTAGCTGAGTTACGTGCAGACAAAGACACTGCCATTTTCTCTTTTTAACATTTTTAATAGTCATTGGATGAATATGGACCAGTTTGATGCTGAATACAACGAACGCCATTTTCTCCCTTCATCTTTTCTTCATATCGGGCAATTTCAGTAAGTTGAGGCTTGACTCTCTTGTATTTTTATGTAACTAAAAATTGCATGGCACAATTAATATCAACATATTTAAGTAATGTGATTAACCACTTTCAACCGCTGCTATTTGAAACCTGGCTCATTTTTCATATGGACAAAGGTTTTGATGTGCTTTCTGTCCGAGCCTGATGAACATTTCGTCACAGTTATAGAGAACGTTGGACCCAAGTGCAGAGATAGCCAGACACTGTGGTAAGCTTGAATATTTAATTAAACAAAAGTCCATACAACAAAAGGTGTCCAGAAAACAGCAGGGAATGTAATCCAAAAAAAAAAAAGTAGCAATCAAAAACAGGAATACAGGAAAGAGCAATACTGAGACAACTGGGTAGACTTACTCACAGAACGCCAAACAGAAAATACAATGACCTGACAACAGACAAGGGAAACACAAAGACTAAATACACTAGGTAATGAGGAAACAAGGGACACATAAGACAATCACAAAGGCGGGAAAACTAAAGACAGGAAGTAAAACCAGACAAGACCAGACAGAAAACCAGAGACTTCAAAATAAAACAGGAAACATATACAGAAACATACAACCATGACACATTTTTGCGACAGACAAAGGTGAATACATTTTTGTAGTTGTTGTTGTGGGGAATGAAGTTATCATTAATGTGGACACTCTTTTGCTAAATGTATCCTGTACTCTCCTCTTTCAGATTACTGCTCCTGGTCTCATGGGGGGTTCCGGTCAGTTTCGGGGAAGGTCCTTCCACAGCAGCTCTGAGAGCACTTCATTTTATTTTACATGAATCCAGTCAGATTGTGCAAACAATCATGGTTCATTAGTAAAGTGGGAGTACTACTTACACATTTTAACTGGCAATATTATGTCCTGTCGTTCTTGTTTCTCACTCTCTGATGGGATTTTATTGATGAGAACACTTTCAAAGACGGTCCTGTTGGAGTCCTCTGCCTTCAGGAAAATGAGGCCCAAAACCTGACTGGAAGGCAGAGTTGTCATGGATTAAGTGAAGAACCTACCTCAGGCAAAGTGCCTCCTGTCTGGCCCAATTTATGCACTCCAATTTATGAACTGCATTTTAACTTTATTCAACATGTGATGCTGAACTATAGAGGTGAGCTGACATTCAAAATCTAGCTAAAAATAGTTTCCACGAGTAAAGGGATGGCCTGTCAAACGTATAACAATATTTTTTAGGATGAAAATTATAATCAAATGTTTTGTCTCTATATGACAATATCAAACACTGTGTTGTATTGCTGTCATTTTAAATAAAAACAAAACACACATTGAGTTTTCTCAACTTAAATATTTGACTTAAATTCAGAATAAAGAACACACAACTAAAATGGAATATTAAGTCATTGTAACTCAAAACTCTGAGTTGAATAGTCAGGATAATTGAATCTATAGCATATTTTAAGTACAAATAATTTGGCTTTTAGTGTATTGAACTTAAATTGTTACTACAATGTTCCAATCTGACTTAATTTCTTCATGTACAACCACTTGCCACTGATAGTAGTACAATCAACTAATCCGGGTTTACAGTGGACTAAAACTGTCTCTGCTGCAGTGCAGTCTATTTATATTTTTGTAGGCATATTGGATGTAAAGACTCATTAGTTTTAATAGGCTATGAATTTTGATATTCTTTCAAACTTCATTAAAAAATAAATTTGACTGCTTGGTTTGTAACAGTGTAACAGCCAGGATGCTCCTTTTGAGTCAGCATTCCTTTGTCTTTAATTTCTGTTGTAAGAACGTGCATGAATCGCTTCTCAGAAGAGTGCCGTGCACCGTACGAGGCCTTGCACGCTCACCGCTGGTTGGCGGTTTAAGCTACCATTTTGATCTGTAAGTACTCTGATGAGAAGAGGAAATGCATTTCTTACCATATATGTTGTTGTACAAAAACGTTAGGCTAGGCTGGGATTGAAAGAAAGATGATGTGAAAAAGCTCACTAGCCTATTTCGTCACCCAAAGCTGGATTCCCCCCCCCATTATTCAGAAATCATTCTGGCGCCGCTACTGTAGACCCAACCCAGGGCCAAGCTGCCGGTGAGTTTGATCTTTTTAAGTGAGATTTATCAGCACAGTGCACATTGCTAACATGCCCGTTGCTGTAGCATGGTGCTACTACAATACAAGACCACCAACATAATCACACCACCAACTGCTTCACTCTGACAAGATGAAACAGTGTCAGCGCCGCAGAGTTCTGCCACATACTGAATAACAGGACAACATCTGGCTCACCAGTTGAGTAAGAGGATCTTTTCCTCACCTCGTGGAGCTCTGGCTATATAAAAACAATAGTTCTACCTCTGATTAGAACAGCTTTTTCAGTCCCAACCATGTCATGGCTTCTTGTCCACTGAGTGCATCCTTGGTTAATTTTAAGAGTGAACTTTATAACGAGCTAAAAATCAAACTGGTGACTGTAGGTAGTCATGGATGGGATTTATTTCTCGCTGGCTGTCAGGCGACTGTCTGGCTAAAAGGAGGCAATTGGCTTTTGTGTGCCTCATCACTCCGACTGCACCCGTACGCTGACACTTCATAACATAGTCCTCACATAGTTCTTGACAACTAATTTTCAACAAGCACATTTCACGTAACAGTACGAGGAAATACTTAAAACCAAACCTGAAGCCACTATGATGATGCGGTGTACTTTATATGGCCATATGTGGACACCATCAACCATATACTCTTGTTTTGTTTACTTTTATTTCCGGTCAGCTTCTTACAATTTCTGTCAAAGCTGGAACAGTCTTGGTTATATCACGAGAGAATTCTCTCAGTTTTTCATGATGTCACATATTTCCGTGGACCTAAATCAAAAGGTGACACAAGTTGGCAATTTGTTTTCTTGTGCTGACAGGCCACTGTCAATTAAATCTGATCAAAACACACCTACACAGTCCTGATAAAGCAGAGCAGCTGGGTTTTTGAGTGTTATCATAATAACCACACTAAAACAATATTTCATGTTAGGGAGAAATACCTCAGATTCCAAACAGAATAAGCAGAATAATGCTGAAGTTCAACAATCACATATGGGTGTAATATTCTGGCTGCCCACATACTTTTGCCCAACATAGTGTATTTACCTGTGCCAGGGATCTGAGGCGGCAGCCCGCTACACTACATGTTGCATCTCATATTTGTGATGACGCAGACATAAGTCCAGGCCTTTGTGCCCTTGCATCTGCTACCGTAGTTACACCTCTGCTTTATGCCTCTGTGGTGGCACACGACGTCGGCGAGTTCCAGATGAGGTGACTTGGAAAACAGGATAGTGCACCTGGCCACAGAGAATGTGGAGAGAATATGTAAATGGGCCAGGCAGCAGAGGTTATTTGGTATTTGTGAGATGAATGAAATTCCCCCCTCTCTTTTCCTCATTTCCCCTCTCACATTTGTGTGACTGGACTAGTTAAGTCCCTGTCACTCAAGCTGCCAAGGTCTATGGGGCACCAGAGCGAGAAGCCGAGTAATAGGAGAAAAAAGTGAGAGAGAAAGAGAGGGAGGGAAGGTGGGAGAAATTGGGCCAGGGATGATTGCAAATTGTCTGTCTAATGGCTGCCACCCAGGAAGCCATTTCAGGTGACTTGTTATCTGTCATGAGAAAGGCAGAACTGCCAAGATCCCTCTTCTCCCTCTCCTTCTCGGTGGGCCCCCTTACCTAAGAGCTTCAGGCTATCACCGGTGACCTCGCCTCTTAAAACTCGTCTGTCTCCAATTTTAGATGCCTTTTCTCTTCTCCCCTCCGTTCTTTGTTGCCTTCTCCATGTCTCTCCCTCTCCCACTTTGCCTCATCCTCCCTGCAGTGCGTCTCTCTGGCTCCTGCTCAGCAGCTGTTGTTTAGTGATAGATCAGTGAAGCAAAAAATGATGCCGCTTTTAAAAAAAAAAATAGATCTTGAAGCAAAGCACAACCTCCCTATTCTCACTACCTATTGTTCTGCATTAGCAGCAAGACTTTAGGGATTCATTCAGAGGTAATCGTTTGTTACTCAGGGGCATCATGTCTTTCAGGCTTCAATGATGAAGTCACCCCTGAAAGGGCCACAAATGAGAGAAAAATCATTTACTATCTAACCATGCTGGATAACCATTGATTAGCGGGGCTACGATGAGAAACCTTAACATCTGAAAGTCATTTTTTTAAGCTTTTTAATCTCCTCCTGTAAAACAGTGTGGGTCGCTCTGTAAACATAGAAGTGTTTTTTTTTTTCATTCAAAGCAATGTATACGGTGTAAAGATTCATGGATAACATATACTTGCTGTTACCAGGGTGACAACACCAGTGATCCCTCCACTTGGTCAGATTGACATTAGAGAGGAAACTGACATGCAAATGTCTGCTGAAAGTTAATCTGTATGTGCAACGTATCATGTGGATCACAGCTTGGAGGCAGCTAGCATTAAAAGGAACCTGTCAAGCTAAGTGTGCTTCTCAACCTTTCTGCCATTACTCTGGCATGTTTTGTGACCCATGAATTGAAGTCTTGTCAAGACCTGGTCATTTTACCAGCTCTCAACACAGACGGGGGGGGGGGGCTCCTGGTAAATCTGCCTCTCCTAAAGATGCTTTCTGTCTCTGCTTCACAGCAGGTGGCACCGATTGGGTGCTGCACATATCACTCACTTGTCAACTTGTCCCTGTGATGGCTCAAGGACTGCCCAAGGAAAACTGGAATTAGCCACCGGCCCTGCCAATAGCTTGGTGATAAAACGAGATGCTATCAATCGGATTGGTTGTCAACACATTTGATTTTTTTTTTACCAAAGAAATGAATCGGAAACTACTGTTTATTTTTTTGTATACTAACTGTTACATCTTTGCCCATTATTGCTATAGGTTATGATGAAGTTGAACTTACCAAAGCAATTGCTGGGAACTGGGAACATAGCAACATCACTGAAATGAAGTGAGCACGAAACACAAGCATTCAGAAAGGTTTAGCCAGATTATCTGAAACTATTTCTTTGAAGTTAAAACTGAAGGATAGCGCTTCTAAACGGTGTGCACCGCACATCTACAGCAAGTATCCTATGGTAGGTCAAAGTTGAACAAGGAAGTTTGTCTGTTAACTGTGAAGGATGTTTATAAGGGACAGTTTGGGTAATGATTTTACTATTTGCCTTTCTTTTTCTATTTCCAAAACCAAGGAGTGACCCCAACTAAGAATTTACATTGTTGAATCTGATTGGTCAAGTCTTGCCTATAGTCGCCTGATTGTTAAATCATGTTTTATTTTTTTTTTTACTTCTCATTTGCAGCATTGGCTTGCATTTTTGTCCACACAGACACAATAGCTTAAATGCGCCCCGCGCCACGAGTCAGTTGTATTTTTGCCCCCTCTGTTTAAGCTTTATGTACAAAAATAGCAACAACATATACTGTACAATAACAATACTAATAGTTATGGTTGTAGCATTTTGAGTAGAGGTCATTTTCCTCACCATCTTTCCTGTAACTAACACGCTAAGAGGATGGCTATGCTAGAGCATCTCGTCAACTTGTCTTGATTGTCGTCAACTTAAAAACACGACATGAAAGAGGAACCCTCAAAACAAAATTCAGTTGAAAAAAAACTAAAAAATAGACTTCAAACATTATATTCCACAAAGCCATTGATGCATTACACAGGCCCACCACTACATAATCAGTCTTCAGCTAAAGATCTTTTTCAAGCCGGCCACACCACGTTAGGCTCTCTGGGGAAGGTTGGACAGCATGTTTTGATGCTCCAGGGCTCTCCAGGCATCTGTCCTGTGGAGCCTGATTGCCTCACAGCCCTCACTCTGTGGAGAAAATGAGGTTGAGGTGGGCCACTCGGGCCTCTCCAAGGCACAGAGCCATCGCAGTCGAAGTGGAGCCCTGACCCCCAGCAGATTTCTAATGGATTTTAGGCGTCACAGGCAAACACACAGCTGGGCTCCAAACAAACTCATCATAGCACCCCAGATTTGTGGCTCCCCCATCGACCGACGCACCCACCCCCACAATCCTGCCTCCTGCACACTTTTTCTGTTCTTCTGACAAGCAGTCACCGTCTGAGAAATGGTATCCACTGCTATTCTTTGTACTTCAGAGCATTGTAAAAAAAATTTAATCTATTGCTACATTAGGTTATTTAAAAAGACTTTTTTTTTTTTTTTTTATGTTTGGAGCAATTCATGTGTTGCTGTTTCTTCAACAACTCCCTAAGGAGAAAAAGTAAGAAGTGATTTCAATGTTTTATAACTCACTTTTGCAGGATTTCCTTGTGTTCCTCTCTTCTGTCACTCTCTGCCTCCTTCTCTGTCCCTGTGTGGGTGTATATTTGTGTGCAGTCTTATTTTTTCAGAACCTTTGTTGTATCAAGCCACAGACACATAGTTCACTTTTCAGTTACAAAGTCAGAAAATATCAAGGTTACAAGCTGAATGATTACATCTGAATTGTTGTGTTTGTACTACACATTGTGGGCAATTTGTATGGGAATTTGCATTCACTGGCTGCATATTACTGAATGTCTGCTATGTGAATGACTGAAATGCAAGTTGATTTGAACTAAGCCAGGCTTTGTCACTGTTTGATGCAGTAGTTGATCCAGTGTCGTTGGGCTCTTGCCATACATTGGAAAGTCATGAGTACATGTCCCTGGCAAAGTGGCTCTTGGCTTGGCAAGGTCTTATCTTTTGTCTTATAGAAGTCAGCTGTATTGATTCACGCTTGAGGTGTCTCTCTGTGGAGATTGGCTTGCTGCGCTAGCATTATCTTGGGTGGCAGTGTATTCATAGTGTACTGAACAATGGGGCTGAGGGACGATGCAGCTAAATTGTTCTGAATGACTTTCATAAGCAGTGGGGGCCTGTGGGTTGAATAAAAGTGGGCAATATACTTTAGAGGATACGGAGGACAAAGGGACCTCTTCACCCTGAAACTTCCAAGTTGTACTTGATTTTGAAGTACAACTTGACATGTTATTTTACCTGCCAGCAATTTAGCAGTTAGCAGATGAAAGTGAACTTTAGGCCAGTGTTTTAAAATAATTCATGTTCGATGTTTTCGAACTACTAGAGTCGCCTACTAGACTCTAATTATTAAGGGAATTATTAAGACATTTCTTTCTATTTGTCTCTGATTGCGCCACTCTTCTGATTACATTACATCCATGTCATATGTTTTAAGTAGATACACAATACTCAGTGGGGAGAGGGAAGGGAAGAGACAGTAGCGTCACATTAGCCTGGTGAGCTAACATTAAAGGTACCCAAACAGTTATGTGTATGTAAGTTACGTGTACATTCACTGTTTACATTCACTGTTTCTTACAAACAGGGAGTTCTGGCATTTTGTGTGTCCTTAATCCATAAAGATTGGAATTGCCGCTCAGTGGAATAACGTGAAATCATTGGCAGGACTCTGTATCGTGTTAACCGCATGTACAAGATGCTACCAAAACAGACACCTACTGTTAAAAACATTGCTCAACGCATTCTCATGAACAGGTTCATATGATATCGTACCAAAAGGTATGCACAATTCGTACATCTTACAAATTTATGGCGACCCCCCAACCGGTCAAGTGACAAAGTTTAGCGGACCGGACACAACAGTTAAGTTTAGCCGACAAAAGGTGACAGTGAGCAGGTACCGTGCAGCGTACATGACAATCGTGAAAGCGACCGTTACAGTTAAGTTTAGCGACAAACGTTGACTGTCATGCGGCGACAACAGTTAAGTTTACGCACCAAAATGATTAGTTTAGATAAGAAAAATAGCTTGTGGTTTGGTTTAAAAGTCCCCTTAAGTACTACTTCCAAGACATGAACATGTTTCCTGGATTAATGTCTTGTGTTTTCCCCTGAATTTCTTCCACGACACAAATTACGTTCCCCCGCTTGAAAGCCCTGTGTTTTAGGACCCAACCACCTCATTCCACCCAGATCTTTGCGGTCTTAAATAGCGACAGTTAATGTGGGTAGTACAATAATAGTAATAATAATAATAAGTAATAATAAGATACATATGAATTACAGTGCATTACTTTTCGTAGTTATACTGTATGTATGAATACACTATACTGTATGTGCAGTACACCCACCCATCAGCCAAAAAATCATTGGAATTCTCAACACAGTCTCACTCCATACTGGCCAAGGAAGCTGGGTTGCTTTTTTGTTTATTTATATTTTTAAAACTATAACGCTAGATCTATCAACATTTATTTAGATGTTATCATGGTATTCATTTCTTTATTTTAGTAGTATTATTTCAGTCTTATTACCGGTGAAATGTTACAGTATACTGTAATACAGAACATTACGATATGATCCGAGCTGGGCGCATACAAAGCTGATATCCCACAATGCTATGCGGCCATTCATTCACAGAATCGGACAGCGATCAGCGGGTCTTTAACGCCAGTAGCACTTCAATGTACATATATATAATCAGTGTTTTAGTCAGCAGCAACAACACGTTGCTCAGCTTTGTTCCAGTAAGTTATACACCGTAATAACGTTTAAAAACATCCACAGAAGTGACGTAGTAATTACCGCTCCTCGTCTGTGAAAGAATGTTGCACGTGAGAATTTACACAATAAAATACCAATAATGAAAAAATAGTGTTTTATGCTAAGCCCTTTGATTTGCCTTATATATACTATATAAAAAACCTACAGTTGAGTGTTTAGAACTACAGCCTAATGGCTAGTTTGACTAATTTTCATTTGTTTTGACTTGTACTGTTGTGAAAAACAATAAACTATATCCAAAGAGAAGCATTTCTTATTTTATTTTCCATACATACTTATTTAAAAACGCAATGTTCTAATTTTGCAGTTGATGACTATTAATAGCAAATACTAAAGGGAAAAAAACGTGAGCATATTTATGTGTGGGACTTAGTTTGATTTAATATCACACTATATTATTAGTTGTTTTAAATAAATGACTTTTTTGAAATATCAATTTATGGAAGGCCTAACATATTAATTATTATATTCAGAAGATGATCCTCATATCAATCACTATGGTTACAGCTTGTAGCCATCCTAACCTGTGTAGCCTTTACTGAGACTACCTTTTCAAAATTAAGAAGGGACTAGTTTTAGGAAACATTTTCAGGAAATTAAAAAGATAATCAGATTGTTGCCAAAGGTTTTGTTTACAGAGTAAGATGTATATAACTTTGTATGAGTATGTGTACATATACAACATGTGTTTTGGCATTTTGGGCACACTTCTACCTCAGCCTACATACTGCACACAGACACAACTCACACATCTCATTCAACCATTTCACAAGCTGAGGAAAGGGTCGTGACATGGGTCAGAGGGTACCAGAGGTCAGAAATGATGAACCAATCCATCAGCTCTGCTCCTATAGACACCTTGGTGTTCATGTGGACAACACCTGGCTGGAAGGCCCGTGTTCAAAGTGTGTGTTATCATTTAGCGCAGACACTCACGGTGAATCAGAGGGTTTATGTTATACAAGGCTGCATTACAGAGCATATTAATATGACTGTCATGAAGGTTGTGGAGAGGAATAGAAACCAGTCTCTCCAGGCAAGCACAGATAATATGGTCTGATCTATCTCAACATATTGCATGTGTTGTCTATCTTTACTCTCCATGCCAAGTATGAGCTCTTATCCTCTGGCAGAAGATATGGGTAAACTTAACATTTCTAAACTATAGGCCTAATTTGGACCTACCTCAATTAAAACTTTAAATTATGTTGCTTGAGGCTGCAGGGGAATAGCTTCATGATATATTATAGGGTTGTGTGTTGCTCTTGTCACTATTTGTGAAAGATGAACAACAGATTTTTGCCGTGTGATGGCCAGTCTGACTACATATCACTTTGTTTATGTTGTTTTTTTATTGTAAGTCATCATCTGTATGATAAAACAATATGTCAAGTGTTATGTGTGAAGCATATGAACTCAAGGCAGATATCCCTCTGGGGACAATAAAGTATCGCCTGCAACATGGTCTCCATGATGTGTAAAAATTAAAACGTTGTCGTAGGACTATAGCAAACACACCGTTGGAAAGGTCTCAACCTGGACAGTAACATATGTCAGTCTGAAGAGGGTACATTACTCCTGCTTTGAAATATTGACCTCTGAACCTTGAACCCAGTCCATCTTTGAAGGCTTGTCATTTAGCAACAGAAGGTACTACATACATAGGACCAGCTGTTATAGAAGGTACTACACATAGGACCAGCTGTTATAGAAGGTACTACACACATAGGACCAGCTGTTATAGAAGGTACTACACACATAGGACCAGCTGTTATAGAAGGTGCTACACACATAGGACCAGCTGTTATAGAAGGTACTACACACATAGGACCAGCTGTTATAGAAGGTACTACACACATAGGACCAGCTGTTATAGAAGGTGCTACACACATAGGACCAGCTGTTATAGAAGGTACTACACACATAGGACCAGCTGTTATAGAAGGAGCTACACACATAGGACCAGCTGTTATAGAAGGTGCTACACACATAGGACCAGCTGTTATAGAAGGTGCTACACACATAGGACCAGCTGTTATAGAAGGAGCTACACACATAGGACCAGCTGTTATAGAAGGTACTACACACATAGGACCAGCTGTTATAGAAGGTACTACACACATAGGACCAGCTGTTCTAGAAGGTACTACACGCATAGGACCAGCTGTTATAGAAGGTGCTACACACATAGGACCAGCTGTTATAGAAGGTACTACACACATAGGACCAGCTGTTATAGAAGGAGCTACACACATAGGACCAGCTGTTCTAGAAAGCTCTGGACCTCCGCTCTCATGTAGATATGGTCACCAAAGTTTACCCACTGTAAGCACTGTCAAATATGGTAATAAGCTATTTTCACCTGTTTAACGATTATATTATTAAAATCTGTTGACACCAGTGTGTTCACCATCCCAAAAACCCCAGGGTGTATCCGAAATTATACACTACCAACTTCTAATTATGAGAAATATACCAATATATTTATAAAACTACAACTCCCAGAAGAGACGCCACAGAAGCTGTTACAAAGCTCGTGTATTTGTAGTTCTTCCGGGGTGGGTGGGGGGACATGTTGGACTCCTGTGTTTCTGCTGTCGACCGTGGCTGCTGGCTCCATTCCATTTCAGATAGCAATAGCAATACATGAGACAAATACATGAAACTGTATTTTATTATTATTAATATCTTCATTGTTTACATCCTCAAATACAACATTAGACAAAAACATCGATATTACGAATATTATGTATTTTTATCTTCTTATCAGCTGAGCAGGACGTACTGCCTCACTTCCGAAGTCTTCAGCTGATTGTTTGAAATGTTATTACGGTGCATAACTTACTGGAACAAAGTTGAGCAACGTGTTGTTGCTGCTGACTAAAACCACTGATTATATATATGTATATTGAAGTGCTACTGGCGTTAAAGACCCGCTGATCGCTGTCTGATTCTGTGAATGAATGCCCGCATTGCATTGTGGGATATCAGCTTTGCATGCGCCCAGCTTGGATCATATCGTAATGTTCTGTATTACATTATACTGTAATATTTCACCGGTAATAAGAACGAAATAATATTATTAAAATAAAGAAATGAATACCATGATAACATCTAAATAAATGTTGATAGATCTAGCGTTATAGTTTTAAAAATATAAATAAACAAAAAAGCAAGCCAGCTTCCCTGGCCGAAATAGACCGAAATAATAACATTAAAAGAAATACATATAAACCATGATAATATGTGGTGAATAATGTTGATTAAAACAGCAGTTATTGGGCTAAAAATAGTAATAATAAAACTGTCACAGATTTTGAGTTAAGGGGGCGTGTTTTTTCTTTCGTCGATATGTTACAGTGAGGGATTAACATGAATGTCTATCTGACGGACCCCCTCGTCGAAAAATAACGCAACGGGTACGCCCGTTGCGTTATGACCATGCGTCATACATTTGACGAGTAGGGAGTGAGACTGTGTTGGAATTCTCGGTATCATACTGTACCCATGTACCAAGTACTACACCCACCTCATCAACTACCAAACGCCACTGTCCATAGGGCTTCTAGTGGTAGAAAACTCCACAGGGTATCTTAAAGTTATGTATAACAAAAGCTCAAACAGTTTAGTATGGACCAAGTTCAGGTCTCCATTTTAAGCTTGTACAGAACTATGTTAGTTAGTGAAGTTTTGCTGGATTTCAAAGCTCTAAACATAAGCAACTTCATAACATTTGACAAAAGTGTCACTCTCTTCTCTGCAAACCATGCTTTTCTAACTTGCTAAGGGGCGTATGTTTAGAAAAGCATGTACAGTAGTGCATGGGCTTTGACTGACAATACTTGCTGAGGCACTAATAAGGTTTGGAATTTCAGTGGTACTGTAATACACATGGATGTTTTTTTTTACTATTTAAACTTGTGCTATAAATTGAATCACTGAAGCTTGAATTAGTGTCAAGTGTCGCAATTCAGTCATAAGCTTCATATATTTAGAGTCATTGCTTTGGAGTCATTGCTTTCATTTCTCCTTCATAACCTAAACTGACCTCCAGTCAAGCCCAACATGACATTCAGAGAATGATGATGACACTAAAACAGTATTCCAAAAGTGGATATTCCGGTGATTTCCTTATCTTATTAGCATGTCTTCGTCTCTGGAACATTGTCTGAAGGCTGCCTAGGGCCGGAAAAAATCCTAATAAATGCAGCCCACATAAAACTTTCAAGTCAAAAGTGCTATTTTAGGCATTTCTGTATGTTTGCTATATAATTACAAATGTTGGTCCACTGTATGTATTCCACCTGTCAGATGTATGGTTCATGTGCACAGTTGGGATTGTGAAAGGTGATCCCATCCTTGTAAAGCGACATTGTTGTCAACTTGTCAGTCAGATTCATTCACATATAATGTTGAGTTGAGAGCAGTTTAATGGTGTGAACATATTAATACATTATGACACTTATCGAGAATATCAGCACCTGCACAGCATTGATAAAGAAAATGCCCAAAGTATTGTAAACACAATGGCGATAAAAAAGTGAGAAAACTCAAAAGCCAAATCACCATAGAAACAGATGAACAGCTCAGGGTGAGATACTCAAAACAGAGCAAGAGAAACAATACTTTGTGGAGGTGGAGAGCCGAGGCGCATAGTGAAGTATATGCATTCTTACCATATGTTTCAGAGAGCTGCATCCTCTAGTTCCAGGTTGATGCTTCTGGACTCACTCTCCCTCCCTAATCCATAATTGAAGTTGGTGTGCAATGTGATGAAGACTCAGTGACATGAGCCAAATTTGCAGAGAAGGGATCATGGCACTGGAAATGTGAAAGCCGTGATTCACAGATTCTATGCTTCCACTGTTATTTAAGCTGATTGACCCACATAGCTGGGAACCCCTTGCTTGTTTTCCTGCAGGAAGGAGTTTGGTGAACAAACAGCATGTTTCATTCTCTGTCCTCCAAATCTGTTCGCAGTTGTACCACTTAAGAAATCTGTTGTACCACTTAAGAGTGTGACGTCTGTCCATGTAGCCCGCAGCATCAGATTTCACAGTGCCCGCAGTGAACAGATGAAGGCGTGGAAACACATGATGCTTTTATCGCTTACCAAAATAACTTAAAGACAGATATGAAAGTGCTTGTTATGCTCTCGTCATGTCAGAGGACTATTTTAGTTCTCTTTTAAATAGGTACAAATGAATAAAAATCCTATTTGTACGGATGTACATAAAAACTCCTTTGGGCTTAGCTTGTGTTCAATATTAAATATATAAATAAGACATTGTAAAATAAATCATCATACAAATACATACATAGTAAAATAGATAAATAGAGTAAAAATATAAATAAGGAAGAGCCCATTCCATTTTGGAGCAGATCTAAATCACGGGGCGGATACACACACGTTTCACTTTTGTAAACATTGTGAGATAAGGCATTTGTGATGCATTCATGTGGTGTTGAACGAAAACAGCTCATGGGCTCCCCTGATCCATTTACTTTGCTCTTCAATGTCACGCAAATACTGTAAACAGCTATCAACGTGCTGTTTAAACGCTCTAAATCTTTTCTATTATCCATGTTGTTTCCACATTACTACTTAAAGCTCATGAACACACTCAGGAAATCGTTGTGTTCTGTCCAGAAATATCCCACAATTTGAAATTCAAATGTATATAAAACTGTTAATATGTAAATAAGAATGAAGAATGAAGAAAATCTTGTCTTATAACAATGTTACTGATTTGTTAATAAGCACTTTGGGGCATGACATTCATCAATACACCACTCAATATCTTTGCAAAAAACCTAAGCAACAAACTTGAGGCAAAAGTATCTAAGTTATAAAAAAAGAATATCAACTTCAGTTTTTTCCAAAAGGCATAATATCATGAGGGCATCATATGTTCACCACCGTCCAGTAAAAAACTTGCAATGTAGCCTATGTATGAGTACAAACGTCAGACATTAGCGTTTCCTTCTTTTTATTAATGTGAACTTGCTTATGCCCCATAGGTAATAGAAGACAGAGGGTAAAATATGTTTCCTGTGCATTTAAGGGCAGCTTGACATTGAAATAGGATCCTTCCTTTTGAAAACTACTAGATTTATTGGGTTGAAATATTTATTGTCTGAGCTTTCTGTGCAAGAACCAGATATGGCCACTATCAATACAGGATGAATTCCTGGGAATTTAAATGCTGCATGATTTTTCTGAGAATTCTGATATGGCTCTCTTGAAGTGTAAGAAAGGAAATGATCCAGCTGCAAAGCTGCCTTATTGCAGTGCAACCTTTTTTGCATTACTCATGTCATTCTTTTGCAGCAACTTTGATGTCAGCTCGGCTCGTACAGGAACTTCAGACACATGACTCGGGTAAAAACGCGTGGTTAGGATTTAGCTTTACCTTTCGTGCCCTTTTTCTTTTCCAACCAATTTAGATTTGACTCTTTTTTTCCCATCTTATGTTGTTGTATGAGCACAGCAGAGCGTCATCACACATCGGCCTTCTCACCAATAATTCGGTTTGGAGTCTGAAATGTCACCATGTTTAAGCCAAAGCTTTTTAATAAAATGCCTGTAATAGTCTGTCTAGTTAATGTCATACAAAGGCCGAATAGTATTATATTCAATCAAGTTTCATAAGTGATTCTGTAATATTAGAAAGATCATGTTATAATGCCAATGTTACTGAAAAAAAGGAAGCAAGCTGTTGGAGAGAATAATGATTTAGTACATTTTGACCTGAAAACATGCTTGGTTTTATACTTGCGCACCTGCAGAGCAGAAGATGGGCTTTTTGGAGAAGTCGCAATGGCTTTTCTGCCACAAGCCTCATATAGGACTACCTGGCGATAGAATAGACTGCAGCTCAACAGGGATCTGTGTCTGCAAAATCATTACAGCTACAATCCAGTTGCCACTATACAATCCAGCTCTTACACTTTCAAACTCCTGTATTATGTTTTGTTTTTTGCCTCTGAAAGCCCCGATCAATACATGCAAAGTAGTTGCAGAGAAACAAGGTCTGAAAAACAGCTGCTGAAAGGGCTGAATCCACCAGGAGATATCTGAAAAATCCAACCTTGATTCACATGATTTTACATTCTATTCTTCTCTGACAGTACGATTAAAGATGGTCTTTGATGGTTAGATCACCGTGATCAGCTTTCATGCATAGCACAGTCTTGCCTAAAAAAAAGTAATAACTTCCAGGCATGGTTCTGGTTTGTTGTGTTTATATTCAACTATAATTGAAGGTTTTATGATCCCTTTTAAATCAATACAGGGCCTGACCCTACTTTATCTGTTGCAAAGCTTTCTACTCCCTGTACACGGACGCTTTCTTAGATACAAGGTACAAATGGAAGTATTTTCTCTGTTCCAGTTCAGAAGTCTCAAGTCAAAACATTCTGTTGTTTTATGTCCTTAAGATGTGACTAAAGGCCAATGTTATACACTTTCATACTGTAGTTATTTTAACAGTGTTTGTTAACAGACCAGACATGGATACGCCCGCAATGAGCCATAAAGGCATAGATCAGGGATCTTCAATAGGGGGGTCTGGGACCCCTAGGGGGTCCTCAAAGTTTCAAAGTTTTTTTCAAAAATTAAAAAGTCTTAACATGAATCTGACATAATCATTATCAAATATAAATCCACACTGATGATAGGCATACTGGCCTATTGGTAAGGTAGTCACTAAGATAGCCATCCACATGTAGTTCATTAATTAATAATCCAGTGTGCCACATATATGTTTTAACATTAAAACATGATTTATAATCATAATCATACCAACAACTATTAGGCTATTTTAATAGCTTAGTATTCTATGCAAAAAGACTATGTATAAAGGCTTTAGGCCACCTACATGTATTTGTAAGCCCAGTTGCATGCAACTTAATTTTATACAATATATGTAGTAGGGGGTCCCTGCTCCTTCTCTCTTTCAGTTAAGGGGTCCTTGGCTTAAAAATGTTGAAGACCCCTGGCATAGATTGTTCAACATAGCTAACTGTCACTTAAAGGAGCAGTAGGTAAGACTTATAAAACTAACTTTCTGTCATATGAAAATGCCCCTATGTTCCAGTAGAACTACATGAAGCAGGTAATAAAAACAATCCAGCTCCTCTGGCTCCACCTACAGCCTGTAGTGTGATTTGCAAAAATCCACCGCTCCCTGTTCAGATGCACCAATCAGGGCCAGAAACTAACATGTCAATCACTGCTCATTTACACGCATTCATTCTCCCTTGTGGAAGGAGGGGCTTAGGAGACCGTTTTGGGCTTTAGCGGAAAGGAGGGAGGGACTGAGAAGTTGTCAATGTTAAAAAATGTTGGCTAAGTCCTGGATCGTCGCAATCCTTCCTACGGCACCTTTAATTATGGCTGTTTGTTGTGAAAAAGTTGGTTTTGGTCATTTACTTTGTCAGCCCTTAAATTCGACGTATTGTAAAGACTACAGTCCAGTTACATTATCTTGTTTTATATTAGATTGCAATATCACAGCAATTCACACTGCCCATTCAGGTTTTAAATATGTTCAGTACATCTATTAACATCCAATATCGTCGCTGTCAGGTGAAAACTTTGTCCCAAACCGTTGTTTTTCAGTAAATGCAAAAAAGGCTAATTTCAAAACATTTTAATGAGCTTCCTCAGACAAAGTCAGATGAAATTGCCTCGTCACTGTTTAAATATTTGTAAAACCCAAAGACAGACATAAAGGGTAACCAATAGCATTTATTCATGAACAAAATTTAAAATGACGAAATATGGAGATACAAGGTTTCTGCCCGACAGCGACAATATGCTTTTGAGGCCTATGCGAACTCTGTAGTAACGTTGTTTTTTACTGATTCGTATGGATAAGTACAGTAACATTTCAAATATCAATACATGTCAAACTAGGATGCTTGTTATACCTCGGCATACTGTTAACACATGTAGCCTACTTAAATATTTATATACTACAGCAAATAAGTTTCATAGAAAGCTGCCCAGATTATTATTTTTTTAATCAACGTAAAAAGGAAAGGACATTTTATGTATTTGGCCAATCGCAAAATGTTGATACTGAACGTATTAGTAAAATATTTACTGACAATGTCTTACATTAATTAACCCTTGTGTTGTCTTTGGGTCAAATTTGACCGTTTTCAAAATTTCTGTATCAGCAATATGGGTTTATTTTTAACTACCTAATTTTGATTACCCAAAAACAGAGATGTATAGTAACAAAGTAGAACTACTTCACTCCTGTACTTAAGTACTAAAAGGCTATATCTGTACTCTACCGGAGTATTACTTTTTTCTCCTACTTCCACTTTTACTTGAGTACATATTTTAAGCAGTTAAAACACTTATTTTAATACTTAATACTTTTACTCCAATAATTTTTTTATGTGCTGCATCGTTACTCGTTACTGTTGTGAATTCCTCACGCTACGGAGACTATGTAGGTTACAGTGTGTGTAGTTACAGCCACGTTAGTTACATACGCTAATTACGTAAGAAATCCCCGAGATCGCTTTGTGTTTCTTTTCATTGCGGTCGCCTGTTCAGAAGTCAGAGACGATGTAAGTTTGTACTCTTTCTATTTAGCTATTGTTAAGCTATTCCTGAGTTGTTTCAGTCTGCAATGAGTACTGAATGTTAACCGTTGTACCCTGTGATGTGAAGCTGTTTATCTGTATTTTGCTAGCTTGCTAACGTTCAACTGTTCATCACATAGTGTGTGATACGTTTTTTGGGGCTTTAATCGTTACTGTGCTGGAGAAGATGTTCATTTTACTTGCACAGTGTGATAACTGTATATTTTATTTCAGTATTTGTTAATATTTTTTATTTTTAATATGATATTATATATTTAATATTTGTTAATTCCTTTGGCTATAGCCTTGGCTAAACATTTAACATGATATAAACAATATGATATTCAAACTTTTGACTGCTTTCTTTAATAACTACATAACACAAGACTTGTACTTTTACTTTCAGTACTTGAGTAGTACATTTTAAAATAAACTACTTGCAATACTTAAGTACAAAAAACGTTGAATACTTTAGTACTTCTACTTAAGTGTGGTGCTTAAAGAGCACTTCTACTCAAGTCACTTTTTTGATAGAGCACTTGTACTTTTACTCAAGTCTGGGTCTCTAGTACTTTATACATGTCTGCCCAAAAATAACATGGATTATTCCACATAACGGCTTCGCAAGTACAACAAAATATCGGATCTCCACTTTCATTGGATTTTAGGGTGTTTTATTTAATTTTTTTAGCATTTAAAACAAAAAAATGGAAATGTTTCTAAACAGTATCCCGACTGAATGTTGACATATACCCTTCTGTGATTATCCGTCCTTTAATTAGTCTAAATAATTCATAATGTCTGCTTTTGTAACTCAAGAATTAGGTATAATCTTCTATAAATGAGGTTTATTGACCATGAATTCCAAAAATAAGTGTAAAACTAGTGGTGATAAGTTGGTGTTAGTGGTGTTTATGCATGGTAGTGAAAAGAAGCGTTAAACGTCAAAAAAGCGCCAAAAACATTAAAAAAGCGCCAAAAGTGTTTGAAAATAAAGACTAAAACATCAGAAAAAGTGTTGACTTTCAGTTTTCAACCGTGCATGGTTGAATGCAAGACAACACAAGGGTTAATTGCATTCATTCAAATAAAGTCTGTATCCCTGCACATCTTACAGAGACTCCTGGTTTAATATCCAAATTAGAACATATACTTGTTCAGTTCACTAACTTGTCAAGACCGTACAACATTTAATCATGTTCCGGTCTAATCAAACTACTATCTAGAAAGTACAAGCACTATTGAAGCTTTTGTGGGAAACATCCGGAGCTTATTCAGCTGTCTGCTCATTATGTTCTTTTAAACCAAAAGTGGAATACATTTTCTTTTACTTGATCCCCTTTTAATAGATATAAAAGCAGATATGTCAGCTGAGGTTGTTTTTGCCAATGTGACATCTCAATTGTTATTGTTCAGGATTATGTTTTTAACCAAAGGCTATGACATTAATAAACTTGGATTCTCAGATGCTCACAAAATATTATTTATACTATTTTGAAGCATCCAGTTTTTTAAGTTACACTGTGCAACTGAGGGAGCACAGAGCATTACAATAGTCTAATAGCTCTTTTACAAATAACAATCATTTATAAATTTAAATATGGAAACTTTCCTCAGGCTCTTGACTTGCTAGGTGAACAGATCTTGAGTATATTTGCCAACGTTGTTACTGATCCTCGGCTCAAACAGTTTTATAATACTTTTTTCCGAGGCAGATGTTTACACATGCAGATATGCAGACATAAAGATTTTCAATCCAACTATCAAAGGTCTAATGCCTAAATTAATGTTTAAAATGCTGTATTTATAAATTGTATGTAGGTGTAGTTCAGGCAGCCACATGCTGTAGTACATAAAAGTTAGATTTACATCAGAGAAAGCCATTATGGTATAACATTAAAGCAATGCTACATGCTCTCTATGTAAATCTCAACAAGTCCTCCAAACCATACAACCACATAGGTCGTATTTTCCTACCCTTTAATATGACCCATATAATAGGAGCGTTTCATAAATTAGCGTCCCTAGCGGTGGCAGGAAATATGACCAACAGTGTTTTCCATCCTCACACCTAAACGTATCGGTTGCGGTTTTAAACATGCTGTTAACAGTGTGACACCGTCGCAGTTTGGTTTGTTGAGGCAACAAAACAACTAAGTTAAGAATAGAAAAAGTTTGTGGTTTCAGTTAAAATCAGTACATGCGTTATGTTACTTCACTACTGTGCTCACGTACGTGATGTAATTACAAACGTGACACAGAACGTGCTGCCATTCACCTACCCTTCCGTTCAGCCCAAGCGGCAACTTCTAGTGCTGAAAACTGCAGTTTTTCGAATGGCCACTTGAGGACGGCTCCAAAAGGAAGTCAATTCCCATGAGTCTCGCTCGCATTGCCAGACCTATCTCCACAGTGCTGTGGAGTAAGGTCTGGCTACACCACAGAACAATTCCAGGATAGGAGACAAAAACGGTTGTGTGCATTTCTTTAAACCAATCGCAATCGGCTTGGGCGGCGCTAAGCTCCGGATGCAGTGACGGTGGCACTGCAAAATAGTCTCGGGAAGAAACTTGTTTAAGTGGAACATTTGCACCGCGCAAAGAAAACGTCATATACAATATTAAATTAAGTTAACTGTTTGCACAATACAGTAATGGAAGCTATTTATGTAATGTGAGCTTACTTTTGGGTCTTGATAAACCTATGGGTCCATATTTATAATTTATAGAGTATATGGTCCACCCTTAACTGACTTTCTGGGTCTTAATACAACATTACATAACTTCCTGTTTTGCTCCTGTCATTATTATGACGGCCACTAGAGGGCGCCGCCTAACAATAAACGTAAATATGGGTCGTAATTGCTGCTTATACAAACAATCTTGTTTTTTGGGGGGGAGGACAGTCTCGTAAATCCATATTCATTCTTATGTAGATAAAACCAATTCAGCCATTACTGTGAGATTGGCACTAAGTAAGATTGACTGTATTTTCATAGATGTTGCCATTAACTGTATTCAATGTAAAACTTACAAAGTGGTTATGATAGTTGTAATCGAGCTCAAAGAATATTTATCCAATGCAACTTTACTCCACTACTAAGTCTGCACAATTAAACACACGCAGGACCTGAGAGTACTCCTGAGAGTACTCCTGACAGTCACTCCATTGATAAATTGGTTTATTTTGTCACCTGCTGTGCCTATTCACACAACGCTCCCTGATGGCATGTACTGTACTTTTAGGTCACATATGGCGGTTAACTGGTACAGCTGAGACACTGTATGGCTCAAAAAATTTTGGCCAAATGTTTCACACTTTCACAACTGGAGGTGGTTTCTCTCTGAACCAAATGGCCCAGATAAGAACAACCAGCTGAGCAGCAAGTCTTTCGACATTTTGGATAATATTTGGTTACATACAGATACATGAAACGTAAGTGCGGCAAGTATGTGGCAGTCTGCACCTCAGCATAACTTAATAATGCCATTGGTTGTTTTTTGACATCATTCTGCCAGTTTCTATTACGTTTCCATTCCTTATAAGTTGTTATGCTGATGGACCGTTTCGATAATTCTGCATCACGAATAATGTCCATCTGGTTATTGTAAATGTATCCATGGAAAAACTGGATAGAGCTGCAATGAGCTCTGCATTTCTTATTTAATTGAGACATTTTATTGTTGCTGAATTGTATAATAAGTTAGAATTTGTTTCTTGTTCTTGGGGTAATCTCATCTGTCTTTTAATTCTGGGTTTGTTAATAGTCCTTTGCTCAGTTTATTTACATAGTAAGACATATGTTTTGTGGGTTTAACTTGTTACTAACACTTACATCTTACATGGTAGGCGAGAGATCTAAATTAATTAATTAATAAAGGTCCTTATCTAGTAGAAGTATCTCCATATGTTATTAAAAATTACAGAAATGAAAGGAAATAATACATACACCCTATTTTATATTTTTTGTATCAGAGGCGGAGGCAGAAATGTAAACATTTCCCCAAACCTAGTAGGGTCCGGGGGCAAGCTTCGGGGAGATCTTTCGTTCCCATTTTCAAGACAATAGAATGCCTTTTCTATTCATCATTTGTGAAAAAAAACATGACAGTTGGAGAGGAAAAAAAATCTTCCTGTAGAGCTGACGTTCTGTTTTTTTATCTAATTGTTTTCCAACAGTCTTCATCATTCTGAAACCAGCACACAACAAATGTTGAGAATAATGTCATGTTCACTCCTGACTCTTAAAAAAAGGCATATATGGTCTGATGTTACTATTTTTTAGTTAGGCTACATAACGTAGGTAGGGTAGGAATTTGGCATAAACAGAATTACTAATCCTAAAAGTAGTTGCCAGTAGAGCTCACAGATATTTCCCCCACTAACAGAGCTTTTTCTCCATTGGTTTGCTGGTCTAGTCAGAGAGACTGAGAGGAAATGACAAAAAAAGACCTAACAGATTCAGGGATTTTTGAAAAAAAGGATTTTTTCTCAAAATCCCCCCCACGCTCCACCCCTGCTGTGTAGATCAATGAGTGTCAGGCATATTCAATTAGCTCACCATTACTTCAAATATGCTGATGACACAGCATTTGGTTTTAAAAGTCTGACATGGCATCTGTGGTTGGCTTTGAAAGGGAGATACAAGGTTTTATTCAATAGTGCTCAGATAACTTTCTTGAGGTCAACGTACAAAAAACCAAAGCAATGGTGATAGATTTTAGTAGAAATAGAATAACTCCCTCCCTCCAAGATTAATGGGGAATTAGTAGAGCGGTTCTCAACCTACAAATATCTGGGAGTTAAAATTGATGATAAACTGCTATTTAATGAATGCGCAGGGAATAACTTTAGGAAATTTCAACAGAGGATGTTCTTTCTTAGAAAGTTGAATCAATTTAGAAGAGACAGTCACAGTCTTCAAAATGTTTAACAAATCTATTCTGCAGAGTGTTCTCTCCTTTAGCTTAATCTGCACTTTTGGAAATATGTGTGTTCAAGAAATTAAAGTTTATGATCAAGACAGCCAGCAAGATCATTGGGGTTGTCCATGTGTCTGCAGCTCAGCTTATTATTAAAAACTATTATTAAATGTTATTAAAATCATTATTATTAATAATAAAAAAGATCATCATTTGTGCCTACAGCAATTTGACTGCACAATGAAAACCAAAAACAGTCTTTGGTATTTTAACGATCATTGCACAATTGTGCAACTTTATGGCACTTTATTTATTTTTTTTCTGCTCCAAATATTGCACTTTGTTTACTATTTTTATTGTAGGTTTCTTCAGGTTATGAATTGCTTTTGCCTTGTCAGTACTTCCTATTGTCTTATGTATGTGTTGTATACGGTATTGTCCGTACTGACCATATTTGTTGTGTCTTCTTTTTCTTTTGAGGAGACAAATTTCCCCTTGCAGGATAAAAAAGTTTACTTTGACTTTGATTAAAATTGACCTTGCTGTACATAATACGCAACACAAGTTATTCAAAATGAGAACTTTAAAACAGCTAAGCCTTTAACCCTGGAATCCACACACTGAGACACTGTTAGAATATGACTAAGAGACAGTAAGGCCTTATCATGGAGACTATACATAGTCATCGTGTGTATGCTAATGCACTATTATATGCTGTTTTAGGCCATGGTCTGCTACACACCCTGGGTAGGACAGGAGCCATTCATAATTGATACCCAACGTTTACTGCAAGCCCAGGTGTGTTGCAGGGAATAACCACTGACCCAATTACAGTTTGCATCCAGCATGCTTTGGTTAATTTGTGTAAAAGCCATAATTGCTCTTGGTTTTATAATTCATGAACAAGGGCGTGCGGCACTGGCAGAGCACCAGCATCTATAACTCAACCACCCATGAGTGCATCCTCACACTTGCTCTACACAGACAAATAGTAAACGTGTGTGTGTGTGTGTGTGTGTGTGTGTGTGTGTGTGTGTGTGTGTGCTTGTGCATGCACTCACACACATGCACAAGACAAACACAAAGACTGGAAATGAACATGGGCTAAATGGTTGCAGATGTTAACATTGTGAGTTAGAAAGATTATGAACTTGAACTCTGGTGAGTTTCCACTGGGAGATACTAATGTGTTTTTTTACCTAGAGGTGCTGCTGCCATCTGAAAAGATTGGCATCTTTTGGGGGATAACATGTCCATAGTTAAAAGCATTACCCATAGAGGGGGACTGCACCACATGTTAGAGGCGGTCTATGTTCCTGGGATGGCACAGATCAAATTCACACTGATTACTGGTAAGTATGTCCTCCTGCTTCACCACATTCCTCTTCGTCTTGATTCACGAATGTACTTTGAATTTCGGAGTAAATTTTGTGATTCAGTGGTTTCTTTTTTTTATCATCATATAGACATAGTTATGTCACATTCAGCTGTTTTAAGTAAATCTACAAAGGCATTTGAGAGCAGAACATTTAGCAAATAACTAGACAGTGGTTCCCAACCTGGGGTAAATCTGAGGGATTTGATTTTTTTGGGGATTTTTTCCTCAAGGTTTTGCTTTTTCTTAATATTGGACTCTTCCCGCCCTACTGGACCATAACAATACTTCAAATGAAATAAATCAAGACAGAAAAAGGTTGAACTGGTCACCTATGACACCCACACTGGGTAAGCGGGTCACAAAGTAAAGATGTTGGGAAGCACTGCTTTGTAATAGAACAGTAAAGGTCAGCTTTTAGTGTCAAGAACCCACATGGCACGGTGCATTTCACTAGCCGTCACTGTCGGCCAGTCATGAGGAACCAGGAACGACACAGGAGACACTCATTTCTCCAGCAGCCACTAAAGACAAGAATGCATTTTTTTGTAATAGGCACTGGGCACAGTGCCATGGCCATGTTTTCTCTCCATGCTCATATTTTCTTAATGAGCTACAGTATGATTATTGCTCCATTTAGCTCTACTACAACCCACAGTTGGAAACAAGATGTTAAATAATTAAGAATTAGAGAGTAGGTTATATAGGTGTAGATAGAAAATAGATTGTTGATGTACTGTATGGAAAGATACCCAACAGACCGATGACTGAACCTTTTAAATTCCAACAGTGTGAGCGCTGCTTTCTTTGTGTTTTGTAGGGTTAGGGTTACATTTTTGTTGTTCGTTACATGTTATGTGTAATGCGATCCATAGCTTTGATAGTCAGATAAAACAGAATTTCAGAAAGCAATTTGCATAACAAATTGTCTCGTTTTGTTTTAGCCTCTGCGAAAGAGATTAAAAGTTGTTTTCTTTTGCACAAAGTAACCAGAGGGGACGGAGGACACACAGATGCCCCCGTGTGAACTCTGTACTCACTATTCAGCAGAGAATTAGTTCAAGTAAAATAGACATTTGATGTACATATATAGTAAAATGATAAACACAAGCAGCAGCTATAAAAGAAAAACATTTGCCTCACATGGCAGCACATCAGCATGTCCACATATGTAGTTCAAACCTGCAGGACTGTAACTACTGGAGTCTCCACAAGAAAGCGTTGGCCCATAAATGTTTGCGTGATATCGCCAGCTGTGCCAGCCATGTCAAACAGCAACCCTCGTTGACATGGCACTGGTGGGGATGTCAACTTAAAAATCTTACCTTACATGGTACGGCTTAAATGATAAAGTAATCTTTTTAGTTGGATATGTTATTTTAAAGCTACATTGTGTAAGAATGTCTCCCATCTAGCGGTGAAATTGTATATGACAACCAACTGAATATTACTTTCTAGCCTCTCCCATTCCGAGCGTGTTTTAACTCCTACAGTGGCCGTATTATTCCAAGAAGTACGACTTCATCCGTGAGTGTTCCTTCCAGTGTAATAATAGTTTTTGGTACCATTTCATTGCTAACATCAGCTATCAGGATCCCAAACACATGCAAGCTAATGTTAGGAAAACATCAGTGCTATCGTTATTCTGTATATTGTACGAGATTAATAGCGTAAGGCAATGTTTACAGCTTAGGAGAGAAACAACAGAGGTTTGTGTTTTTAATATATTTCTCTGAGCAGTATGAACAATGTCAATGAAACCGAAATTAACTCTTAGTATCTCCATCGTTTACAAGCATCTGTTCTAGCTGTAGCTAGTCTGTGTTACAACTGCATTACGTGAGTTGTCTGTCAGGGAAATCATGACACATATTTTTACATTTATGTTACAAGGTAGACAATCCTTTTTCATAATTGAATGCTATCGTTAGCCAAGCAACTATAAAACTTTAGAATTTACACAAATAGGCAAAATTACCTTTTGAGAAGAAAGTAGGCAACTTCGGCGTCCCTTTTTAAATCCTTGCTCCTTATGAGCTTTTTCTATCTTGGAAAAGCCACTCCAATATTAACTTTGGTCTTGTTGCTTTGCCTGTCGCGTTGTTGTTTTAATTCTCTTTTTAACTTCCTTGCCGACTCCGTTACATATACTGGAGTAATCTTCTCCCCCTCCCTGGTATTCGTCACGGTGCCACTGAGTGTAAAAGCGTGAAAGGCGGAGGTATGTCCCCCTTTGGCTAATGTATTATAAAGATGAAGGCGCAACATGGTGGCGACTCGCTTATATGTATTCTAAATGATTCTGAATGGCAGATTATACACGTACGAGAATACTTTGATTAGTTGGTGGATGTAATTACACATGAATGAGACATATTTGTGAAAGAACAAAGAGGTTTTTGCTAAGAATCAATTAAAAAAAAGTATACAATGGAGCTTTAATAACTTCTGCCCACTAACAAAATAACAAATACATGCCAGTGTCCATATCAAATATCAAGTTTGTTTAGATAATCTATTCTTTTTCCAACCAAACTTTGTGAATTGTGAATATTTGAATATTTGGTTTGTCAGTGCTATTTTCTTTCTTCCTCTTCCATCAGTTTGCAGTTTTCTGTCATCTGCAGGTTTCCATGATCCATACCAAACTGTATCTGTACCCCCTATGCAGACAGTGACAATGCTGTGGATATTTGGACAGAATGGGCAATCACCACTCACAAGGTCTTAGCTAGGCCGGGGGCTGATTATGTACAGTATATCACAGTAAAAGAGCATGCACAAGAAAATGATGGGGAGAGTAGAGAGAGAGAGAGAGAGAGAGAGAGAGAGAGAGAGAGAGAGAGAAGGGAAGATAGAGGAAGACATGTATAAAGGATTTTAAAGACTCATTTGTCTGGCTCCTTAATGAGAGGAAGCGGAACAAAGACCCCGGCTAATATTCCAAGGGGTCTAATTAAAATTAGGTGTGATCCGATGGAGGAAAGAGCCACAGAGGTGATTTTAGTCACAGCCCAAAAGAGACTATCTAATTAGGGAGAGTGATGGCCTTTACTTGGAAACCACTGGAGAGTAGCAGGGTACACACATTGTCCACGTCCCTTTGGCCTGCCATGGAGATTGCTGCCATACTCTTTGCTAGAACCAGGGCAGAGAAAAGAGGACACTACAGGGGAATGACACGAGAACACCGGACAACATCAGGGTCGGTGCAGCCGCACGGCGACTGTGGACTGTGATTGGACAACAGAGCAGAGACGGATTCTATCCCTGCCATTTCTCATTTTCACACACGACCAGATGCTCTATTTCTGTTCTCCCTTGTCCACGCTTTCAAAGTCTTATTTTCAAACTGTGGGATGGAGGTAGTCTTCAACTCCAGCTAAAAAAAATAAAAAAACAAGTTCCCTAGCTGCACGAACAAGTCCAAGATTTCACTCTCCCACCCATCGCTTTGAGAAAATAACACTGACACCTACAAATAAATGAATTTAGATTCATCCTCGCCAAATTTCGGCGTAATTTCATTTCAGTGCTCAATCAAGGATCCCCTTCAAGCTGTTTGAGCCATGTTACTCTAAATGATGAAGAAACATCAATAGCTATTTGTCAATGTGAGCATTATGTATATGAGCTATGGGGTTTTCTTAAATTTGTCCCAACGGCTTGTACATGTTCATCTTACCTTTGACATTGAGGGAATGCCGTCTTGTTGTTCTTTATGAGACTGTGATAGCACTTGCCCTAATCTTAATTGATGGCACTGTGGCTCATCTGCTAAAAGCAGCCTATATTTATCTGCTCTGACTGTATATGTGCACTAATAGCAATTGCTTTCTGCTGCCTGTCCTTGGGAAGCTGCCAGGAAGACTGCGAGAGGGCAAGAAGTATCATCTTGATGTCTCAACGCCATAGCACACTAAATCATTCTGGTCATAGTATAAGCACAGACTAACACTGCACATGTACAAGCAAACACACACACAAACACACAGTCAGTCCAGTCATCTGTGGCAGTAGGTTTCCTTTAAAACAGAAGAGGTTTAAACATGAATTCCTTCAGTCAAGAATCCGAGGCTGAGGCGCATAATGTGAATGTGAGAAGGACCTTAGCTCCATTATGAACAATTACTTTTCACAACACAGGCATGGAATTGTCAAATGAAGCGGCTAAAATGTCTGAAAATAGACTCCTTGGCTCGCTGTTAGGTATATACAGGAGGATGTGTTGGCAAGCTAAATCATAACAGGACAAAGTGCAGCCTGGTGTGTGTCAATTTTATGTGCATCACCATGGATATAAAAGTATGAATACATTGTCAGAGTTTTAATACCATATTATAATGTCACACTCATAGTCGTAGAAGACACGGGAATGTCTGCTGGTTTTTACTGTTGATAATTTCTTACAAAGTAAAAAAATAAATAAATGGTGAGTAGTTTTTTTAACTTCACACCACGGTCTGCATCGCGTGCATAACCTGAAGTGAAGTAACGTCTGATTTTTGATTGATTTATTATTATTATTTTATTTGACCACTTAAATATAAAAATATGAAACAGTACATGTGTCTTACATTACCATCCCACCTTTTCAAAGTGGGAAGATTCCAGATGAGTTCTAATTGGAAGGTCTAAAATAAGCCTGGAACTCATAAAGTAGGTTTTGTGATTTTAAGTACTTATCAATCTGTTCAAAAATGATCCTTTCAATTATCTTTGACAGACAACCAAGAATTGAGACAGGTCTGTAATTACCAGGGTCTAGTTTACTCCCTTTCTTATATAATGGAATCACTTTGACAGTCTTGCGGTCATTGGGAAAGTATCCTTGTTCTATCGACCTGTTTATAATATGAGTAATGCTCGGAGTAATAATCTCAGCGTCATCCCTCACGAATCTAGATGGAATGGAATCTAATCCTGTGGCTTTAGAGCCATCAAGCCTCTTCAGCTTCTCCAGAACAAGTGCCTCCATCACCTTTTCAAAAAAGAAACTCCCTGCCTGGACACCTAACTGAGAGTAAAAGTCCTGCACATGACTTTCACCATATTGACCAGTCTGGCCAGGTAACTTTTCCACAAGCTTCCTGGCAACAGATGAGAAATACTTATTAAAGCCATCTGCCACTATCTCCTTCTCTGATGTAATAGTGTTGCCAAAATCTAAAGTGATATTAGTGTTTTTTGTTTTTAGCCTTTTACTGTAGCTAAGTTGCTTAAGGGATTTCCATAACTTTCCTGAGTCATTTCTGTATTCAGCAATTTTTTCATTGAAATATGCCTTTTTAGTATTGACCACTAATCTGTTAACTTCATTTCTTGCCTTTTTATAATCAGCCCAACTCTGCTCATCCTTGTTTTCTCTGAATTTACCATACTTCCTATTTCTTATCCTAATTGCCTCAAGGATGTCATCATTTACCCAGGGTTCTGTTCTCTGCTTTATTCTAATTTCTTTATATGGGGCTATTTTATCTACAGCTTCTAAAAACATACTTTTAAATAAGCACCAAGCTCTGTCCACATCACTACATTGTAAAACCGTAGACCAGTTCATTTTATTTAAACAGCCATTCAGCACTTCTTTGCTATACTTTTTCAGTGACCGGGTTTTTATAGAAGTATGACAGTTGAGCACTGCTTGCTTGATCTTTCTAGTACAGAAAATAATAGAATGGTCACTCAACCCATATTTTATAACCCCACTTTCTGTTATCCTAGATTTGTCTGACACTAGGACAAGGTCAATCGTGGTTTGGGTGGTAGAGCACACACGTGTAGGTTCATTAATCAGCTGATGTAAACTATAGGAGCGACAGAAATTCATCAATGCTGTATACCTAGAAACATCACTTTTCTGAAAATCAGTGTTGAAATCCCCCAACATGATAACTTCAGATTTAACCAAGTCCATGCAATTTGAGCAAACATCCTCTAAAAGTTCATAAAACTGTGTTTGATTGATTTTAACACTACAGTAAGTGTAATGTAGAGCTGTTTGTGTTTGTCAGGGTGTAGTTGATACTGGACAAGGGGCAGTAGTGGCCTAAAGGTTAGAGAAGCCAGCTTGTGACCAGGAGGTCGTCGCTTAAAAAGGTAAAAAAAAAAAAATGTTTCGCTATCCCAGGATCACATAATGATGATGCTTTTGAACTTTCAATGCCAAAGTGTTTTGTATGCAGGAATCATGCATTATGTATTGCAGAATTTCCATTATAGACATGATTCTTATAGAGACTGTTGCTATAGGCCATCCAATCAGAAGGACTATAGTTATTACCAACAAATTGTAAGAATTATATTCAATTTCCATGAAATTTCACATCACATCCTTTGTATCCTGTACTGTCTGTGAGGGGGAGACAGAAGTAAACCATTATGTTGTCATGCACACAAGTTTTTGCATTAATCCTAAACCTTCCCAAACCTTAACTGTAACATTGTTAATAAAAACTGATTACCTCTACAGACATTGAGGTCAAAACATTTATTTTTAAGCTTGTTTGTATTCTGTATGATAAACATATATTTTTTGTGACAGTGCAGACTTTTGTTGACTGCAGACTTTCACCATGAAGCACCCTGACAGTAGTTCATGTCATTTGTAAATCGTGACATGAAACCTGCAGGAGTCCGCTCTTTGTTTAAAGGCTCCGTGTACTGTCTTCCTCTCTGAAGCCACTCATGTGGGACGTGATGTGCCCAGTGGCTGGGATCTGACAGGCTACGGCTGCCACAGCAGGTTTACACAGACCTCCAATGAGAAATTGATCTGACAACCATTCAAGGGTAAATCATTTCCACAAGTTAATTACTTTGGAAGAAGAAAAAAACAAAAAAGGAACACTGTGAAACTCTGAGGCGTCTGTGCTCTGAGTGTGAGAGTCAGTTGTGTACCGAGGGAACACCCCCACTTACCGGCGGATGGATCACACCCACTGATCCGTGTTTGCTGCTGTTTATGGATTAGTCTAACTTTAAAAAGTTTTTTTTTTTTTTTTTTTAAACTCCGAGGCACTGCATTCAGGGAAATGGTACAATCCTACAATGCATTATCAGAGATGGAAAGTAACATATTACAATTATTCACATTACTGTAATTGAGTACTTTTTAAGTACTTTTGAAAAGATGTACCTTTACTGTTACTTAAGTATGTTTAGTTTGAAGTATTGTACTCTGCTACATTTTAAATTACATTTCTGTCTGAGTATAAACAAAAGTAATTAGGGTAATTAGGGTTAGGGCTAACCCTAATCACAAAGGTCTCTAACGTTGCTTTGGCAAAGTATCTGTCAACAAACTCCTTTGTGCCCCTTTTCAAATCGCAAAAGACTGTGATTTATTTAAATAGGCATAATAAGCATGAATAAGATATAAAATACGTATAAATATAAAAAAGTATATCTCCCCCCTCACTGTTAAAAAGTAACTAAGTAACTTTTACTCTGAGTACATTTTAAATGAGCTACTTTGTACGTGAATTGATTTTTATACCAGTAATTTTACTTGTACTTAAGTAAAAGTGTATCAAAGTAATAATACTTTTACTTAAGAATATGTTTGTCCTCTTCCACCTTTGTGCATTATTTAAAGTCCATAATCTGATTGTGATTTGACACATGGTTTTATTTATGAATGCTTCTAAATGATAGCCAACTCAATCAACCTCCTTTTTTTCATCATCACGTTTTACACCACATAACATCTTTGCCTTTTAGCCAGACAATTTACACATTGTCTCTGATTAGATTTGTGCATTTTAATAAAACCATGGGTGAACTCCAATCTCCTCTAAGTGACTTTAATCTGCTCAGATTAGTTGATTTGTGCCACGCTGGAGCATAATACAGTGAGACGGGATGCATTTTTATGGATAAGTAGTCAATAACATCAGCATGTTTCTGCCGTAGTGCTCCTTGGCTGGGATCCAACCTGTTAATACCATTACAACAATACTGGTAAAAAGCCTGTTGGCTTTGCAAATGGAGCCACTGTAGGCTTGCTGGGATCTGATTGGATTTCCCCCCAGTCCTGCGGCTGGGAACATGTGTTTCTGCCATCCCCAGAGCAGCTGTCAGTTTCCTGACACCAATGTTTTCTCTCCACCAGTGGAAGGACAGAACACAGACAGAGAGAGAGAGAGAGAGAGAGAGAGAGAGAGAGAGAGAGAGAGAGAGAGAGAGAGACAGACAGAGAGAGAGAGAGAGACAGAGAGAGAGAGAGAGAAACACCCGTGGCTATTTACCAAACATTTATTGTTTTATCTGCGCGAGGCAGTCAGAGGCCTATCGCAGTCCTCTCCACCTCTCATTAATCAGTGACAAAGCCTTATTTAAGTGCTTGTTGTCCTGACCTATTTGTGACTGACGTTGGCATTTAAGAAATACCAGCGAAAGTCGCAGCGGTATGGGCAGGCTGGGTGGGGCGGGACATTTTAGTCAGAAGCGGAGCCATTAATATGTTTCTCCGGAGAAGAAGCTGTCGGCTCGGCGACAGGCCCCCCTTCTCAGACTCATCGGTCAACGGGGGGGGAGGGAGTTCACTCTGGGTTGATGAGCTCAACAGGCGATCACCTTTTGTAATGAGAAGGACTTAGAGATAGCAAGGAGAGCAGAGACACAGAGACAGGATGAATCAGCTGTTCGGAGAGATAGACGATGAAATAGGGGAGCTTCAAACAAGAGTGAATGAGAGATGTAGAGAGGACAATGAGTCATCTGGTCACAAAAGCATGCAGGAAATGGATTCAGTTGGGAAGAAGAGAAGAGATTCAAGGATTCACAATCCTTTATTCATCCCACAACGGGGAAATTCACACTGTTGCAGCAGCAAGGGCTAGAGGAGAAAAGTAGAAGAAAAGCTAAAGATAAACAATAAATAAATATAAATAAAGAGCATAAATAGAAAAATGTATCTACAGTATCACATTATTACTGCACGATTTATCAGTCCTGATGTGGCAACACATTCTCACTCCCATCTCGTCACAAAGCAACGCTTGGTCAGGTGTCTTTGGCGTTTGCTATTGTTGCAAAAAGTTTCCTTTAGCGTCATATTCAGACGCGCTTGGTTGGGACACTTGGAGTCACTTTTTGATGCTCTGGCTCGTGTACGTTTAACTCAAGTTAAAGTCCTGTTTTGTTTGACCCATCCACCCCCCCCAACCTGCCTCCTTAAGCAGATTTTCGTTCTTTCATATTACTTGCTACCGTTGTCGCTCTTAATACTACGTCATCTTACAGCGCCGCGGTGGAGCTGCTGCTCTGCCTGGTGCGTTCCAGACAGATGCTGAAGGGGGATTTTTGCGTTGGTATTGTAGAAATATTTTACTAAATGTGTGTATGTGCTTGTTGCAAACGAGCTGTGTTAGTCATTGAGGAAGTGGTTAAAAGTACTCCGGGTGACCTCTGATGCACAGAAAGTTAAGCTTAAGTCATAAAAATAGTTTAGGCTTTTATGGCATAGAGGTGCATTGTTTGAAGGTTGCGAGAACAGAAGAGGAAGTTGCGCCACATGGAGGCCCTGACCTTGGCATATGTGTCTGTGAAGGTCCCAGTTTCTGTCTAGAAACAAGAAGACACCCCCTTATGAGGAATGGATAAATGCTTGAGAGAAAGAACAGATCAGAGCTCATAATTCGGACGAGATCGTGGTGGACCAGCTCTGACTTAAATGTCTGTTGCCAGGGAAACTTAGGTGCTGTTTGTGAACCCACAATTGTGTTGTAACCTCTTATGCTGGACTCCGTAAACGTTGCTTAACTGAACTCTTCGTCTCAGATTGAACCTTGTGTTTTGGTAAACATTAAGTCTGATTAAAGAAGGCACAGGAATTAGGTAATTGGAGTCACATTTCTCTGGCCTTAGGGCCTTATTTTGGGCCTGTATTTTAGACATAATTCCCTCTACAGTATCTGACACTGAGAGACACTGACCAAGTGTCAGTATTTAACAAGTTGGGAGTGAGAACGGGTTGGGTGTGTGTGTTTAGTCCCTGTGGTCTATTGATTGTATAATCTGACAGCACCAGGGAGGAACCGAGACTACTACTACTACTCAGGGAAAGTAACAAATTACAATTACTTTTTTACTTGCTTTACTGTAATTGAGTTCAATCTCAAAAATCAATCTATCATCAAACTAAAATGCAAATGGCTTTGTGCCCTTTTCAAATCGCGAAAGACTGCGATTTAATTAAACAGGCACAATAAGTATAAATAAGATATGAAATGTGCATAAATATATAAAAAAAATACCCCCCACCCTTCATCGCTGTTAAAAAGAAACTAAGTAACTTTTCCTCTGCATAATTTTTAAATGAGCTACTTTTTACTTTTGACTGACAAATGTTTATCAAAGTAATACTTGTAGGTAGGTAGGTAGGTAGGTAGGTAGGTAGGTAGGTAGGTAGGTAGATAGATAGATAGATAGATAGATAGATAGATAGATAGATATTGTCCCATGAGGGAGATTTCTTTTCCCAGCCTGTTTAATGCACATGGCAATATTCATGGACAAATACTTCAACAGATAACATAAAGACAGGCATATAGACACATAGAAACAACCACATTTACAACAGCAATACCGAATCTATACAAAGTACTTAAGTAGAATATTTTTGTACTCTTCCCACATCTGCTACTACTACTACTACTGCTAACAGGATGCGATTATTTGGATTATGATGTGGATGAGGTCGATATTGCGGCGGCCAGCGACTGAGCGGAGAAGTGGAAGCCCAAAGGTCAGCCTCTCATAACTTCCCCTCCTGACTCCTGTACGGCTGCACATCAGTCAGCGGGGCTTCATCATTAACACGTTCTCTGTCAAGGCTTTATCACAGGTCAAGTTCAATGGCGCTCCCGGCAAAGAAAAGCACTTCATAACTCAGCCGCTTTATAAGCATGACTGGCTGATTGACAGTGGCATAAGTGATGAAGCGACAGCAGAGATGGATGGGAGGGAAGAGGAGAGATGAGTGGGGGAGGAATGCAAATAGGCACACAGAACACAGAAACAAAAAAGTCCAACCTGAAATATATTTATATTATGTATATATATATATATATATATTTTACAACTGGAAATGGCACATTACAGCAGTGCTTTCCTGTCTACGGTTTATTCTCGACTGCAGAAAGCCTTCCGCGCTGCTGTTATCACTCTCTCCACCTACATGTACATAGCACAGCACGCCCTTTATACTGAGCGCTTGTCAAAAACACATTTCTGGGAAAAATTGATGTAAACAATGGAGGATGAGAGAAAGTACAACAAATGAATCATTCGCCACTTAGTCCAAAGTAATCATTTCCAGACTAGAGTGGATGTTAACGGTGTTCACTCCTCATTCACTAATTCCATATCTTGCATTACAACACTAACTCACTTTGTTCATAAGTTGCACTAAACTCTCTTTTTAAGTGGAAGTATGAAGATCCAACAGAATCACACAGAATATTCTATTGTGCCAGTCTGCTACCCTTTTCACTTCCACCTACACACATACATCCAGTTGGCAGCACTGTAAACATATACTAGGTAGTAGAAGCTACACTAAATTCAGTGTAATTCCAAGGTCTGCACTCCACAATAATTTACATATGAGTTTAATTGAATCTGACATCTGTCCCTGCCAGATTCTAAGCATGTTTCTCTTTTTGGGGAGCCCCTTACTCCTGGTGCACCCTCAGGTTGCTCCGTGTGGAGAAGAAAAAGTTAGGACAAGAACATTTTCTTGCACAGAGTTGTGAGTTTTTTTAAGTAAGTAAAAAAAAAAAAAATGTTCTTAGAAATATTTTAGAGTATGTGTTTTAAATAGTTTCTCAACAAGAAATACAGTATGGACGTTTATTTAGAGCAGCTATATTATACAATACAATATTGAAATATGGCATTTATTTATTATTTATTAATAAATATTTATTTTATTATTATTTATTTCAGCCTGTTCTTATGAACCATACATTCGTAAAGCTACGAAAAGTTAAGCTCTGTAATTCGTATGATTTTGTTTTGGTGCTGTTTGCACCACATTGACTCATGCAGTATAAGAACGCGGCGTAGGGAGGAGGTCAGGGCGGATGGGTGGGCAGTAAATTAAAAATGACTAACTTCCTGTTGGGTTTAGGGTACACCCCAAAGAGGCTTTTTTGTACGTCTCAACATGTTACAAAGGCATACCATTTTTTGTTAGTCTACCTAAAATGTAAAGAAGGGGGCTTCATCTTTGGAAATCTTAAGGGCGCGCTATTGTGTTTAAAATATCAAATTTTTCACCAGTTCTAATGCATGTGCAAATTTTTGTGAATTTTCGAGCGTTTTAAGTTCCTCAAAAATGCGAGTCACTGGAGAGAATAATAATAAACAGGAATTTCAATAGGGCTTTTGCTGACCGACAGCTGGTTGGGTATCGGGCCCTAATTATGAGAATTGTTTGTAGTGATGCCTTTTGAAATGTGAAGTGGTCTTGACCGTATCACAGACAGGACTTCAAGTGGCTTGATGATTTCTTGCTTTAGGCTCCAGTTTGTCAAATTGAAACTTCAGAAGTCTTACACAATTCATCAGCCTTCCAATGAAGCTCTCGAAACAGTTCATGGTCAGACATGAAACGCAAGCCAATGAATGTAATACATGGTAATAGATACAGTGCCTCTTATAGCACAACCAGCAAACGTGGCAATGTGTTGGTGTGCTTTCAGGCTTGTCTTTTTCATCAATAATCTGAATTGACTGCTCCATTCAAATTGTAGAAAAGTTAAGACAGTCACTATTCATAGTTAACTATTGAACGGTTCTTCAAATCTCCTATGGATGGAAATTATGATAAAGATCAGAAGAAAAAAAGTCCACTTACAGTATAACCACTGCATCCTCAACTCGAACATTAACGACGTAATGCACCTTAGCTGCCCCCCCTCGGACCAACCCCACCCTATCCCACCCCACTCCTAAACCCCCTCTATTTCTCTCCTAAACCAATAATCCCTGTTGGGTCCACTCCCTTTCTTTTTTCCCACGGATCGCTACATCCCATGTTGGTATTTGGAAACCCTGCTTGTCATCTAAGACCTATCTGAGCAAGGCGAGTCTTCCTGCCAGAAGTGATTATTAAAAGATGGAGGGGAGATGGGGAGGAGGGGGGTGTCGGGGAGTAGTGAGGGGGGGTGTGGGGTGGGGTGTGCAATCAGAAAGACGGGTTGGAGAGAGAGAGAGAGAGAGAGAGAGAGAAGGAGAGATAGAGAGGGCCCACTAGTGTCAAGCAGGGCCGAGTCTGCCGATTCAAAGAGGGATTTTCACATTATGATTCTGCAACAGTGTATTGCATACTTCAAAGACCTTATTACAACGGCCTATTAGCATTCATGCTGTCATTCACATGGTGAGCCCAACACCTGCATGGGAAAGAGGGGCAGGATTTGCGGTGAGGAGGCCTAGCCGAGGATCACAGCGCTTGGGCTGATGACTTGGGGAGGGGGATACTTTTCAGAGCGGGGAGTCATAGGACATGAATTTTAATTTATACCACTGTCTCAATGCTACAATGGTGAAGGAATAGAAGGAAACAAATTCATACGAACCTTGGTGTTTATCCTTTGTGTCAGCATGTGTCTCTGTTCTCCTAAAATTCCATAAGTTAAGCACTTCTTAACGTTATTCTATATTTTTTATACTGACGATTCCAAAAAAATAAAAAATAAAAAATAAACAAAACCAACAGTGTGTTAGTCTGACTGAAGTATTTTGCAAATTCCCTCGTTTGTCTGGGGCACTCAGCCTTAAGCCAATTTTTCCTAGTGAAATCTTTAAAAATGGGTCACAAATATTGATTCATATTTTGAAGAGGGCTATGCAATTTTCAAAAACAGATGGGCACTGTAATCTTCAGCAAACGATACTCAGACAGAAGTAAATAGAGCATTTGCTGTGGAGTATTTTCTCCAGTGGATTAAAACACATTTGGTGCTTTAGTGATTATGATCCAGCAGCAGGGCAGTGTGTGTGGAGTTGACTCAAAATAAACTGCAGTAATCTAATTTATTTATTTATTTTTAAATAGCAGTCCTATTTACTAATAATTATATTCCCATACAACCAAACTGCATTCTCATTTACATTTCGAGAGAAACGTATTTTGTCCTGGATTAAGTTCATCCTTGATTTGGCCTATCACAAATGTACAAAGTCTATGCAGGGAGGAGGTCGGGGTGGATGGATGGGTCAAACAAACACAGGACTTTCACCCAGGAGAATGCTGTTCATGTGCCCTGTGAAAACAAAAGACAGGGTTGACTTATTTTAACTTATGTATGTAAGGTACGTAAAACACTTAATTTACATCACGTAGCCTATGTCACGTTCTACGTATGTAAGCTACAAATTTGAACCCAGACCAAAATCTCTTTCTAAACCTAACCAAGTAGTTTTGTTTCAATTCACAACATGAACCATGTGTATAAAACTGCGATCATTTCATAATGTGCGCCTGTCACTGGTACGAGGATGAAAATACCTTTCTTTTGCCAGGAACTCAGTTTTATACATTTCATGGATGAAGTATTGTTAGATTTTATTACATGGGTAACAATGCTTGATAAAGGAAAAATGTTCATCATAAGTGTCATAAACCTGGCTCTAGGTCATGACAAAAAAACAGGAAAGCAACACAAGATGCCAATAATATGAAGAAGATATATATATATATATATATATATATATATATATATATATATATATATATATATATATATATATAAGGTTTAACTAAATAATACAAATGCAAAAAAGGAACAATGAACAAACAAAACAACCGAGCCTCCAGTGTTTGCAGAGAAGAGCAAAGAAAAGAGGCCGCACGAAGTCCAGGAAGCTGGGCCTTTATCTCCTGTGGAGCCCTGAGTCTAGGTGCTCCAAATCAGACTCATCAGCTGATATCCTAAACACAATTACACACACACACACACACACACACACACACAGCTAGCAGGGGCCGTCACCCAACCATAAAGTCGGGGTCCCCACAGGGATCACCGGCACATTGTCAATAACCCCCCAAAAATACACAAAACCCAAATTAAGTAAATGTAGCTTCGTAAATGACCACCCAAGAGGCAAAATAACAAAAGTCAATTTCACTACCTAGGTGGCAAGATAATAACGAAAATATAGAAACGACTTGCCTCCCAATCCCCAGAAATCCCGGACGAGCCCCCACTTTGTCAGAAACCTGGCTCTAGGTCGTGACAAAAGACGGGGAAGCGACACAAGATGCTAATCATATAAAGAATTTATTACAGAAAAGATATAAGGTTGAACTAAATAATACAACTGCAAACAGAAACAAACAACTGAGCCTCCGGCGTTCGCAGAGTAGAGCAAAGAAAAGAGACTGCACAAAGGAAGCTGGGCCTTTATCTCCTGTGGAGCCCTGAGCCCAGGTGCTCCAAATCAGACTCATCAACTGATATCCTCAACACAGTTACACACAAACACACACACACACAGCTAGCAGAACCTTAGACAAACTTTGTCTAAGGTTCTTTCTCTCACTGCTGAATAATAAACATTACCCCAAAAACATGCTACTATTCCAATGAAAAGTGAAGTCGCTGTATAGCCAATGCGATTCATTTCTAAAGTCATTTGAGTGGAATGTTTATGTGTGATGTCTATTCTTTAGTGCAACACTGTCTGCTACTTCTCTCATTTTGAGTTGTATACATGTCAATGGATTATGTCTATTTTCCACCAGCCTTAGGATATAGTTTATTCACTTAAGCAGGCTCAAGTTGCCAATGAAGGGCTTTTGAGGCAACTGCTCTCTCTCTTGCTACACCCCACAAGCTGTTTGCTACGGTTCATTAGCTTTCTGTGGAGTTGACTGCTAACACTTGATATTGTTGCAGGCTGTTCATTCCACACATTTCCAAGTGCTGCCCACTAGCAGAGCACGATTGGAAGAAGAGAGTGCCTGCCATTATAATGGGACAAATGTTGTTTTTGCAAGTGCCAACAGAGCCAACAGTTTATCATGTAGATGGAAAAGGTGGTGTGCCATTAACAATGTTTTTTGTTTGTTTGGCTGATTTATTTTTCTGGTTTAAGATGCGCAGAGTCAACAATGAGAACGTATGAGCCAGATGCTTTTCAGGAAAAGAACTCTTGAAACATTATTTAAAAAAAAAGTATATCCTTTTCTAGCTGCATGAAAAAAAAAACTGTTTTGCAGTATGTGTGAGATAATAAAGTGTCTGCTGAAGAGCAGCCACTGTGGTCACAGACGGTACTGTATTTACAGATTTATGGCAGAATTCATTTCCCAAGATTCTCCTTAGTAATGATGTCATCATTAGGTAGCTTGCCATATGTGCTGCATTGTAAAGACCATAATTAATAGCAGCTGAGTGGGAAAACCGTTCACATCGACCTTCTGGTTGTAATTTCGTAATTTGTGACTTGGCTGCAGAATTTGGAGAAAAGAATGTCAACAAACTGATGGCAAAATGGTTGCAAAGTGAATGTTGCATGAAAGTGTGTAACCACAAAAGCAGAAAAAGCTAAATGTGGTCTCCAGTGTATGTAAGTATGGTGTGCTTACTTCTTCACTTGTTCCGTGTGTTAAAATGTTTATCTGTGACATGCTAGTCTATATCGACGACGTTTAATTTCCGGGATTGTTCCGGAGGTTCCGCCAGATGTCCTCATTTCGGCCGGATGTCCATCACTTTCCGTTTTCTTTGTGTTGACATTCTAAACTCTGGTCGATTTATGAGGACTACGTTTAAGGGTAAATCCAGACAGCTAGCTAGACTATCTGTCCAATCTGAGTTTTCTGTTGCATGACTAAAACTACTTTGTAATGTACACATTCCACCAAAACAAGTTCCTTTCCGAGGCTATTTTGCAGAGGCACAGTTGCTCCGTCCGGCTCAAGACGATTGTGATTGGTTTAAAGAAATGCCAATAAACCAGAGCATGTTTTTCTCCCATCCAGGAATGCTGTGTGGACAAAGCCAGACCCTCTTTTGCAGCACTGTGGAGGAAGGTCTGGTAATGCGAGACTAGTAACCTGCTCACACATAGAACATGAAGCAGACTGCTAACTAACTTATCTAATCCCAAATGAGGTAAAACAATGCTGATTGAGCGTATGGCCCACTGATGAAAGCCCTTGCATTTGCAATATTATGATCTGGATGTCTGTGGAGACACACAAGTGACTCTATTTTGATCTCTGGGAAGTGAGATCCAAAAACACACCTGCAATTATCGCTTATTGCCATAGGAGATCTTTGAAATTGTAACTTTAACATTAATTCATATTAGTATTCTATGACTGTGCTGGAGTAAAAAAAAAACATCAGCAACATGTCTTTCCAAAAACAATGTCCTGGTTACAAAGGATAATCCACATATCTTGCTAGGACTATATGGACAATTTCTTTTTTTGGGGGAAAAAAGTAGTTCCAGTGAAAACTGTCGGCAGCAAAGATTAGGCTGAGGAACTGGGGACATTGTTTCTGGAAAGTTTTTTAAATGTCGTCTTTCAAAGATTTGAACAAAATTGCTATCACCTCTATTTCAACTGCAGACTCTTCAGAGCAGACATGTCAGAGGTGCATGAATATCTCAAAAAACCTTGCAACATAGAAGCAAAACTATCACCAAAATGGCATTGCTAGATACCACAAAGGTAGTTGTGGGAGTTAGACAGTGTGTTGGTTTTCTTTAGTTCTTTGAGGGGGTGAGTTTGGCAAAATAACCCTTTACAGAACAGACTAGGACAACATTACCTTGTGAACTGTGATCAGGCAGCAGCACATGGACATCAGCAGGCTCCAGGAACAGATATCAAATCTGGCACCAGACGTAAACACACACAGGGAGGACAGTTGCACGGATCAATATGGCTGCTTGGAATAAGAAGTACTGGGCTTTTAATACAGATTGCTTTCCTAAATGGATGTGAACGTCTGCTCAGAAACCTCCTTGTGTTAGTCAGCTTAGTTGGAATTAGAGTTTTCTGTCCATCTCACTTTTATTAAACCCTTAGCACTGTGCTGCCCCTCAAGTGCATATGTGAATAAAAATTGGCTCTATGTATTAAAAGTATGCCAAATTTACTGAACCATTTCTGCCAAAGGGCAAAACTAAGAACACATGGTCAATGATTGAAACATTAAATACCTACAATTTATTTATGTGTCTGTGTCTACATTTCGCTGCAGTTTGGCTGTTTCTAGTCTATATCTACGACGTTCCATTACCCGGGATTGTTCCGGTGCCGCCAGAAAATTCCTCCAGATGTCAACTCTTTTCAGTACCTTCCGCTTCCTTTGTGTTGGCGTCCTAACCTCCGGTGGATTTCTGCGGACTATGGTTAACTGCTCCTCAGATCTCTGCAGGGTAAATCCAGACAGCTAGCTAGACTATCTGTCCAATCTGAGTTTTCTGTTGCACGACTAAAACAACTTTTGAATGTACACATGTTCCACCAAAACAAGTTCCTCCCCGAAGCTATTTAGCAGCATCACCGTGGCTCCGAAATGGGTTTCCTCAGGAGGGTGGCTGGCGTCTCCCTTAGAGATAGGGTGAGAAGCTCAGTTATCCGTGAGGAGCTCGGAGTAGAGCTGCTGCTCCTTCGCGTCGAAAGGAGCCAGTTGAGGTGGTTCGGGCATCTGGTAAGGATGCCCCCTGGGCGCCTCCCTAGGGAGGTGTTCCAGGCACGTCCCGCTGGGAGGAGGCCTTGGGGAAGACCCAGGACTAGGTGGAGGGATTATATCTCCAACCTGGCCTGGGAACACCTCGGGATCCCCCAGTCAGAGCTGGTTAATGTGGCTTGGGAAAGGGAAGTTTGGGGTCCCCTGCTGGAGCTGCTACCCCCGCGACCCGATACTGGATAAGCGGACGAAGATTGATGGATGGATGGACCGTGGCTCCGTCTGGTGCTTTGCACCACCCAAGACGATTGTGATTGGCTTTATGCTGATGACACTGTACTGTATTGCTCTGCACCCACCCCAGACCAGTCCCTCTCCCAGTTACAACTTGCTTTTAACACGCTTCAACAGGATCTTTATGATTTAAAACTAAATCAAAATTCAATTCAAATTTGAAATCCAAACCACCAAACCTGCCTTCAAACCTACTTCCCCAGGTATGAAGATTGAATGTGTTTCTATCTACAGATATCTTGGTATTTTAATTGACGAATCTTTTTCTTTTACACATCAAATTCAGCAGCTAGCAAAAAGATTCAAACTTAAACTAGGTTTTTATTTCAGAATCAAATCCTGCCTTTTGTTCGAATCTAGAAAGAGGCTGGTCACTGCCACTTTTATGTCTGTACTTGACTATGGTGATGTTTATACATGCATGCTTCATCTCAAAGTGTACATGCACTGGACACTGTATACCATAGAGCTCTGCGGTTCATCACTGGTCTTAAAGTCCTCAATCACCATTGTGAACTGTATGAACAGGTTGGATGGGCTTCTCTATCAACACAGAGACTTCAACACTGGCATATCTTCACATACAAGGCTATTTTAGGTCTACCTCCATCCTACCTTCTGACCTATATCAGTGTTAATAGTATCAGGACTTACAATCTTCGTTCCCAGGATCTTTTCCTTCTGTCTGTTCCAAAGGTTAGAACTGAGCTGGGTAAAAAGGCCTTTAAGTTTGCTGCTCCCTCTACCTGGAACAAGTTACAGAAATCCATGAACCTTAATGAGCTGTTTTCATTGGTCACTTCTGGTCACAGGATGTTGATTGACTTGAAGGTAGCCACGTCTGGTTGTAGATGTTTTGCCTGATGTGTTTAGGATTGTGGTTGACTTTGAGGGATTTGCTGTTTTAGTTGTTTTATGTTTTTAGTGTTTTAGTCTATTTTATGTTTGTACGTATGTGTGGTTGTACTGCTGCCTGTCTTGGCCAAGACACATTTTTAATCTCAATGAGTCTTTTCTCTGGTTAAATAAAAGGTAAAATAAAATAAATTAAAGAAATGCCAATAAACCAGAGCACGTTTTTCTCCCATCCCACAATGCTGTGGAGGAAGGTCTGGTAATGCGGGACTAGTCTGTTTCTGAGTAGAGATAGGTGAGAGGGTGGAGGATCCTTGTTATTCTCTGTGATCAGTCTCTTCGTAGACAAACAAGCACTCGCCTAACAAGAGAAAAGACAATCATCAAAGTAGAATGAAAAGAGAGAGGGAAAAAAGCAACCTGCTAAGTTAACGCAGGATGTATTGCAAACGTTTTAATGAGTCTACTCTTAATTAGTGCCACAGGAAATCGATGGCTACCCCAAATGCTCGTCATTAACAAACGAGCAGACAGCCAACCCGTGGGACCTGTGCTGAATAACTGTTTTTCTGTCACGTGCTGCAGCTGAGGTCCAGAAGGAATGTGGAAGTGTGTGTGGAAGCATGTGTGTGTTTGTGTGTTGGGCCGCCTGCTGAGCAAAGCAGAGCACTGGCATTTGTAATGGCTGGAGGTAAGAAGAGAATAGTTAATGTATCTGAGATGCAGGAAGGCAAAGATCTATAATGCCGTGTTCTTTTTTTAACTTGACTCATCGTTTCTGTTTCAAACTGAAATGTATTTGTGTCTCGTGTGAATAAAAAAACAACAACTTCATATTACAATTCATCTCCATATGAAGGAACAATGGATTTTTTACTTTTAACCACATGCTGTCAAATTACAACCCCAGTGACTTTATGTATTTGCTTGTTATAAGGAGAGAAAAAAAAGGTTCCAAGCATTCTGTCTGAGTAGACTTACTCCAAAAAAGATTTTGATGAAAAAAGTATTTACAATAGTACTCAATACAACACATCACTTTATCTACTAACTTTTAAACACAGCTTGATACTTTTAAATGCAGTTTGATTGACGTCTGACATTACATGTTCCTGTTAGTACAAAATGGAAAAGTCAGGAAATTAACAAAACAAATTAGATATTTTCATTCATTTAGGAATTTAAGAAGAAAACATATATATATATATATTTGAATCGAGTGAATCGATTTGAATCTTGCAGTTTTAAATTCTGGCTTTCCATTTCTAATTTTGTCCCTGTAAATATTTGTTCCCTGTTTGTTTTCACGTGTCGTTGCATCTCTCCTGCCTCTCTGACAGCTTACTTTATAATCCCCCATCCAAGTGTGGCCGTTAGGAACAGCTATAAACACTTCGTATGAACGAGTTTGTTCGTTTCGATCATACTGACAGCTTTACAACCGAGGTATGCCTGTAACATCATCAGCCTAATTTATACAGCTGAACAATTAGCTGGCACACCTGGTATGGTATGGTAGCTGTTGTTCCCTATAATACTGCAACATCAACTCTGTCTTTGCCCTTTTTTTCCAGAGGGACTCTACTTATCAATGGATCCTCTGGCTTACTGTATTTCCTAATTGCAATCACCTCTCCAGAATTTAACCCAGTCGTGGGATACATGACTGCATACTGTATATTGTTTTTAGAATTAAACAGCATTGTGCCATTTTCTTGAACCAAGCACCAATTGTAAGTGCCTCCATTTTCTTCCAAATGAGAGTTATAGTCCTTTTTGCCTATAGGACTGCAACATAAATACATTCATATTCTTGCGGTTTTAGATTTAGATTGGTTGGATATAGGTGCACCAAAATCATCTTAGGGTCAAGTGGAATTTATGTTCACAGACTAGATGGAACATAGTTTAATGATCACCTCCCTCCAGGATGTTTTATTTTGTCACTCCCAGACACATAAATGATCCTTTAGCAATGACTGCATCCTTACTATCATGTATAACAATCAAATGCCATGGCAGATGAAGACATCTTTGTGTCCTACATCAAAACTCTTGAGAGTGTAAAAAGCATCTTAACTTTTTATTTTGGGGATATTAAACCAGCAAAGAAAACTGCAATACGTTATAGGAGCGCTTTGAAGATTAAAGTTCACGGTCGTCTCATTCCACATTACAGTAGCTACTTTCATGCTCAGAGGCAGCATAATTTATTTTCATCGGGATGTGTCAGCGTCAGTTGCAGCAGAGTATGGCCTCTGTTTGTGATGGCTTTGACTCGCTGGGCGCTTGATTGGAACACACGCGTTTTAAAAGGGGGACAAGCCCTCTGACTTTGATAGATTTCCGGGTAATATTAGTCAGCGAGCAAGTATCCCCCTAAGCTGCGGTGGAACTGATCGAGGTTGACCAAATAATCTGCCAATTCCCTCCCAAGAAATGCAGAGACGACAAAAAAACGTCTAAGTCTCTCAAGCCCTCATCCCCGAGAGCTGGATCAGCAGTTGTGTCAGAAAAACTCCCGTTAAGAGCCCGAGATTTCAACATTAGAGAAGGTGGCGGGAGGACTTGCAATTTCATGGTTTCACTTTTAATTCATGTTTAATCTCACAATCGTTTACATTATCACAGAGGAAGTGCTGCTGGAGTATGACAACAAAAGAACTGTGAACAAATGTAACAGTGTTGGTATTGTTATGCAGCCTGAAATTAAAGTATCATGTCATTCCCTTATACCTCTTACTTATTCTTCAGGTAATAGGTCAATAGTTATCAACATCGACATATCAATGTTTGTAAGTTGTGTCAATGGGCTGGCCTTGAAACTCCAAGTGCACTCTCATTCATCTCACTTCATAAAGCTTCAGGCTTCCGAGCCCCATAAGTGCTGGAATTGTGTCAGTCTCTTTTTTTCCAGGCGATATAGTCAATATGGTTTATGAAGCTGAGGTCTCCCCAGGTCACATGAGAGCAGGACATGAAAGCCAAGCGCTCGGCCTCCACTTCACAAACAAGCTGTCCCTACTTCAAACGGGTGGCAAAGCTGCCCCACATTTCTTCTCTTTTCACTTCCAATAGCCAACATGGCTAATGGCCGGCGGCTCTCTCCATCTCCCCTCTCCACCTGGCAACAGGAGTGTGCTCGCAGCCGTGGCCAAAGGTAGCCTGAACTGTGACAGCACATGGCACAGCGCTGAACGCCATCAACAGCCACTTAGGAATTAATGGTTTTGATTTTTTTTAACACTGAAATAGGCTATGAATAGTCTTCATACAGAATCACATTTGCTTAAAAAGAACTGCAAATTGTATTTTTCTTTTATCTGATCTTTTTTTTGTTGACTCTGGGTAAAAGCACAGGGGAAAAAAACAATTCTTTGGAACAATTATAGCTGTAAATAATCAACATAAGCATTCGAAAAGTTTTATTATGACATACATAGATGCTCACACTTTTTTGTTCATTTTCTGGTCCCTGGCAGGAAAGCTGATGTGCACACCTTTCACATCTCAACAATGCGTACTGTACTCCATGAAGTTGATAGCATCCTATCAGTAAGTTTTCTAGATTCTTTTAGAGTTTGGGCATACATTTCATCATAGTACTGCCATAAGTGATTGTTTAGCAGAGTATAGGGAACTAAATTCCCCTCTGTTTATGTTTGTTTCCCCAAGTGTCCCCGGTGGTGAAATCATTTTCTAAAGTATTCCATGTTAACATGGCACTGCTTCCAAGTGGACACATACATCTGTTTACGTTTACTTCCGTGCAGCTCGCAGAAGCATAATTTCAGTTTAGGAAATACAATTCATTTGTATGGCTACATGCTCTCTCTTAATTCTCTCCTATTCCTTACTTGCACCCTATTCCACACTACTCCACCAAAACATGGAAAATCCCAGTAATGGAGTAATATAAAAATAAAACATGTCTTTAACACGGTATATTATGTAGTAAATATTGCTAAGTGCTTGTAAACACATGGCGTTCAAAGTTGGAACCTCCTCCCCGGGCTCAGCCAGAAAGAGGGGGGGGGGATTGGATGAATGAATTATTATTTTTTGATTGTTTCACGGCGGTAACATCTAAAGCCTAAATAATCACACCCACAGCTCTGCGGTAACGTGCTGTATTGGTAAACTTGTGCGTCGGTATTAGATGAGATTAATACACCTGTTTTATAATTGTACCCTCTCTGAAAAGTGAAAAGCATGTTCCCACACCAAAATGCCCCTATTGTACCAATTTCAGCTATTCATTTCCTAATCAGAATCGTGTAATACGTACAAATTTAAATATTCATAAAGGGGATGGTGTGATGGTCAGAAAGAATATGCCCAACATAAAAATTACTGTGTTTATTTTATTTCTTATCCTCCACTTCTTTCTATTGACACACACACACACTGATATTGGACTGGGGTCCACATGTATGTGTAACTATGTATGCAGTGGTGGAGGAAGTATTTTAATAACACACTGTTAAAATACTCTGTTACATGTAAAAGTCCAGCATTGAAAATGCTACTTAAGGAAAAGTATGTAAGTATCATCAGGAAAATCTACTCAAAGTATTAAAAGTAAATGCAGAAAAACCCTCACATTTTATGAACTGGAAACAATCCAAACAGTTCTATCAATCAACTACAGTAAGTGTTTGATCGTCTTATCATTCTAGCTGGACTTGTAGCCCTGTATATTGTTGGGTAGTTTAGTTTATAATAAAACATTGTATTTTATAAAGTACATGTGTTTTGCGTGCAAAAACCTTCATTTGTAAAGTAACTAAAGCTGTCAGATGAACGTAGTGGAGTAAAAAGTATAATATTTCTCTCTGAAATGTAGTAGAGTAGAAGTAGAAAGTAGCATGAAAAGAAAAGACTCTACTGAGTAAACGTACTTAGTTACATTCCACCACTGCATGTATGTATGCAAACACAGACGGTGCATCCTTTTCGCCTTGTTTGCCTCCCCTGCCTGTCTGCCACCCCAACCATCCCCACTTCAACCCAGTGTGTTGGGCCCCTCCCTCACTGTGCCGCCAATTTGACTGGAACAGCGAGTGCAGGCTGGGCAGCTTTCCAGGAGCCTTTATAAAGCAGCTGAATATTCATCTTCATTAGGGGTATCACCACCCCCGCTCCGTCCAGGGCTGGGTCCTTTTAACAAGGAGCAAGTGATCCAAATGGAGGGGGGGGGTCAGACTCCAAGAGGTTGGTGGGGGGAGAAGACCATTCTTTTCTTATTATTCTTTTTCTTTTTTGTCTGAAGGCTGTGTAGGCAGTAGTCTGCCCTTGTCAACATATTTTTAGTATTTTCCTGGGCTTGTTGTTTTGACACAGTAAGAAAAAAAAAAAGGCTGCAGATAGTTTTGGAGCTGCTGCCATTGATTTGCCTGTTGAACACTAACAACATGAGCAGAACACTAAAATGTTAAGAGCTGACAAATCCTGTGCAAGATATTTCATATGTATCGCAATTAAGTTCCCCGTTATTGTTGCTGAATTCTAATTCCACACATTTAATGCCTGCAGCACAAAACCTTGATTTGTAAGTTTGTTGTTGGTGAATTGGAGCTCCATAGTTTGGAGCGTGTTCTGACTTCAGATGGACATGGTAATCTACGTATGTCAAAAGGACAAATCACTTATTTAAATAGCTGTACATTTGAGGCCATCAATTTATGCCCCATTGGGTTACATAACAACATGCGAATATTTGATCTAAAAATCTTGATATTTTTCAGTTACTGAAATGATCTGTGATCTATATCGACGACGGTTTATTTCAGGATAATTCCAGCATGCTAACTTGCTCACTGTCTACAAAATGTAGCAGGCATTACTTCCACAGCAAAGGACAATATCATTAGCTATCCATATTTATTTGTGGGGTTATAGCTTATGTTAGAAAAATCTATATTCTGGACCGACACATCCAATGTGTGGGAAGTTTACATTCCAGCCAAACTCGTTACCCAAGATACATTTACATATCCCTATCTCAGCGGTTAGCCCTCATTCTCAAAGCCTTTTCTCTCTTGTAAAATATTATTTGGAATATATCATATAAAAATGGGTGGTGATGGCACAGTGGATATGACACATGCCTTTGGTGTGGGAGATCTGGGTTTGATTCCCACTGCGATAAATCGACCAATGTGTCCCTGAGCAAGACACTTAACCCCTCGCTGCTTAGAGGCGTGCGACCTCTGACATATATAGCAATTGTAAGTTGTTTTGGATAAAAACGTCAGCTAAATGACGTATAATGCAACATATGTCTTTCTGTAGTAACCATTAGAACAAGGCTATCCAATAATGAAATCAGATTTTTCTAATACTGTAGACTGAGTGGATACCTTTTAATATAAAGACATGTCCCTAAGGGGCAATTTGCTTTACAGACAGTAGTCCAACCCAAATACATCCAATACATCATACACAACACATCACAAGATCCACGTCATCTACACTGTACACTGTCACCATGAATCATGGAAATAGAAAATGCAATGAGATGACATTAGTTGTAGTTTGTTTAAAACACCAATAGCAGATGGAACAAAGGACAATCTGTATATATTAGTACTAGGAATGGAAGCATGGAAGCATCTGGAACTCAACATGAAAAAGATGTTGAGGGTCCAAAGCAACAGTCTGTGCCTTTGAGATGACCCTCACTTCATACAGGTGCTGAAAGTCATTAAGTGCAGTACCAGTATAATATTAGGGCACAGAGCCACAATTCTTTTTACCAGTTCTTTTTTTTTTAGATTAAGACCGGCAAATTATAGAAAATGAAAGGACAGGCGATACAAGAAGAATAAAACCTTTTTCATCAGTTTCATGTCCACATTAAAACCTTTTTACATATATCATCTGTTTTTGCTTCAAATTTAAGCTTCTTCAGCTGATGGGTCAATACTACTCGGACTACAAACGCAAACCAGCAGTGTCGGCGCTATGGTGGGGCATTCGAGGGTCATTGATGCCCCTCCAACCACAGGCCATGGCGTGGCAAAAAAAAAAAATCCTTTTTAGTTATTATTTTAATATTAAATGTGCAAACTGTAACTTAAATTAAATAAAATGAAATTAATTGCATCATTTGAATTGTGTATGCGCAGGATAGCAGGTTACTAGGCTTGGTCAATGCTTAAGTTTACTCAACGGCCCTTGAATGCCCCACCATAGCGCCGACACCGGTTGAGCTGCAGCGCGCAGAATCCATTTCAAGTTGTTGGTTGGAATTGAAAAGAATAGAACTAACAGTTTGTCCGTCCACATAGGCAGTTAGCCTAATTATCGACAAAAAATGGATTTACGAAAATGGCTTACACCTCCTCCTCTTCAGCCTCTTCCAGCAGCAGACTCTGACAAGCTGGCCACCACCACCAGTACAGCCACGGTCTCTGAGAGCCGACCTGGCCCTTCAGCTTCATATAAATGTTTGGAAAACAAAAAGACTCACCGATTCCATTCTACAAAGGCAAAGTAGGAGACTAGTCTTTATATTCTTGTCTATGTTTCAAATCACATTGATTGCAGCCTATGTTAAAGAGCCCTCTCACCAATCTGAGTATAAAAATGGTCAGTAGTGGGAATGGGATAACCGCAAACTCCTATAGCCTCGTCTTTGTAGCTTTCATGATTTCCTTTTAAAAGTTTCTTATATTAAAAAGGAGATACACAACGACAAGCCAGCTGGAATCTGCCACTCTTTGTTTCTCTCCTGCGCGCGGTGCGTTCCCAATTAAGTGGAGTAAGTAACGTTAGACAGATCTGCTACGTGGTGGCATGATATGGAAATTAACAAAACAAAAATAGAAATTCGCTAATGAAATAATAATTAATAATAATAATAAAGAAAAACGTATTTAGTTTTTGATCATTTCTTCCGCGTTAAACTATTTCTCAAATGCCCATGCTGATGACCCAATGCCCCTCCAGTAGATCTGCTCTGGCGCCGACTCTGCAAAACAGAACATTTCCGATACCAAAATCTTTTCCCTTTGCCAACATATTCAGCATGTGACTGCAATGGCTCAGAAATAACAGCAGCTTAGGCAGAGAACCATCAGTCAGTGCATCATGCAGAAAGAGTAACAGCTGGAAAGCTAGGCCGGTTGCAAACTAGACACTCTGGAAACTGACTGGGCAAAAGGGGCTGGTTTATGTATTGGCAAGGTGATTGGGAAATGAGACCCAGGTGAGCAGGGGGATGATGAAAGTCTTCTGGTGGACGGGGAGAATGGCAATAAAGCTTAAAGGTCCAATGTGTGGACATTTTCCCATCTAGCGTTGAGATATCGCAATCAACTCTCTCGCACCACGCAGTTCAAAGTACGTATTACAGCTACGGTAGCCTTCACGCTTTTTTCTGATGCCGCTGGTCTCTTGCTCTTTTCAATATCCTTTTTCTTTTTCTGGGCGAAGAAGAAGACTCCTGTTCCTGAAATTTGGATTTTGAATACGTGTGGTCCTCCATGTTTCCTTCTTCAAACTCACCGTGGCCGGGAAGCTACGATACCCATTAGCAGCATTAGCAGCACCTGTGAGTTAATCATGTGACAGCGAAAACGTGAAAGGCGGAGCAGCATGTCCTGTATGTCCCTTACCGGCTAACGTATTTCAAGATGGCGCGTGAATATGGAGAGTCTACCCCAGTTCATGCAAACGCAAATGTAAAATTTCAAGCCACAATACTTGGAATTGATGGTGGTGAATATTCATGAAGTTTGTGAACGGGCAACACAGATTTTGATAATGAACAACTAAACACGTTACACACTGGACCTTTAATGAAGATGCAGGGACTGGGGGAAGTGAAAATGTGGCTGGAAGGAGGGACAGAGACGCATTATCGCCACAAATAAAAACAACTGAGGGAGCCGTGGTGACAATGACAATCCAAGCCTGATACTGCTTTTTTCTTCATCAAACTCTTCTGTTGGTGAAGCATCAAACCGTTTTCTCTTGCTTACAGTCAGAAGAAAGGTCCTCCTCTGTTTTCACACGGTTTGACAAGAAGAGAAAATAATGACGGTAACGTAGGGTGCTTTTTCTACTAGGAGCACATCAAGAGTTGGATCATTTTCAGCTCTGAGAATACCAGGCGCTTCCTCAAAACTGCCAGAAGCAGGTGAATGCAAGGTGCCTGTGGCGCAGAACCAGCATGCTATGCTTCAAACTCATTAAAAACAATTACATGAAAAGGCTGCATCTTGCTGCTTAAAATGTTTCTGGTGTGATCACATCAGACCCTTTAAAATACTGCGACATATAGCATCAATAAGTAATGTAATAAATAATGTAAGCAGTGAAATAATGTGTCTTGTTACTGAGCAAGTAGGTGAAAAGAGTTGAAAAGGATAGGAGTGAAGGAAGTGTCTGGTGTACAGATCTCAGGGCCTCTTATGGACCTGAGGGCAAAGAGCTTCATGAACAGAGCAGAACTCCATGCAACCTTCCCAGAGTCAGGGCTATTTCTTAGTTATTGCAGTATGTGTGGAAATTTGACTCCTCTGTCAGAACGAATGGAGAACTTCTGCAAAACACAAGGCTTCAGACCCGAGACATTTTCTGCCAATTACATCACTTATTTTTTTTCTTCAGTTCGGAGTCTAAAAGGGTTTTGCTGTTTTTTGCTGATATTCCCTGATGCCTGTCAGACTATGCATTGAGTCTCTACCTAAACCCGCTGCATCAGAACACTGAAATATACATTACAGCTCTGTTTGGCATTTGTTTTACCTCCCTGGCAATCAGGCACACGATGCGTCTGCCACAATGTTTTATTGATACTTCAGCCAGGCTTGATTCCACTCACACCTTCTGAATATGCAGCACATTACAGGTGAAATGTAACAAGGATTTAGACTAACGTGCAACTAATGATGTAAATATGCCGCATGTTAGTTTATTTAATCCAAGAAACTTTTTATTTTGCTGTCCCTGGAGGAGGGACCACCTGCAAAGGCCTAAATCCTGAGATGTAAAGGAATATGAACTTGGTTAGAATGGCTGCAGGTTATCAAATCATACTCCTCTGTTGCCTCAACTTGAAATCATTTGCTCGAATCCAGTGTTTACCTGAAAGCTTCGGAGACCTTTGGCAACACTGGAATATTGATGCTTTTCACTATTACTTTCCAAAGTAGATCATCATTTGGTGTGCTCAATTTTCTTCTAACTAAGACTTTGCCTCCTCAAAGTGAATTTTTCTACTCCTTGGTGAACGGCCTTTTTTTCTATAAAAGTATGATAGAAATTGTCTGTGACAACCGCCACTCAAACTGAGCGGCCCGTAACGACAAGAGAGCCAAGAACAGGCTTAATACTATTTATAAATCTCTGAAATGGCAGGGTTTGCAGGAAAGTGTGAAGGAATAAGGGATGGAGGATAGAAAGTGGTGTGTGTGTGTTTTTTTTTCACCCCAAAGCTTCTTATGACCTTAGTGTTCCTCCAGTCTAAACATAGCCCCACTGCAAATACAATGGAGCCTTCCAATCCAGTGCGTCCCCTAAACAAGCAAGCATTTTAATCACTGTCACACTCCAACGCTGCCGTTTGTGTTAAATGGGAATATTGCTCCTTTTTTTTTGTTTAAAACACCTATTTAATTATTCATAGTTTTGATATTGTGTTCATTGTCGGTATGCGACCATAGACATTTATTTTTCTCCATTTCTGTAGAAAATGTAATTCATTATCCATTATAAATGAAATATTCCTAATCCCCAAAATAGTTTTATCCTGCACCCAATAATTTCAACTCTTGACTCTAAGGCTCCCTACTTTTCCAAGAGCACAGCAAGTGTTCAGTCCTACAACATCCAGTTCTAAGAAGTCCCAAAGGATTAGCCAGATTATTGAATCACGGCTTTAGATAATACCATCAGTTACAGTTTACTTCTGAGAACAGATGCAAACAGGGGCAACATGGCAATGTTTTGAATGCACTAATGATAGCAGCAGACTTTTCCTCCAAATAAGCAGATGCGGTGAAGTTTGAGCAGCTGTCAAACGTGATGAGCGTGACACAAGCGCCTGCAGTCGAAACTGTGGGACTTTTCCTACGATGTAGCGGCCCACACACCAACAGAACATACCAGATGACAAATCACGCTATCTGTGAAACACCTGGCACTTCTCTTTGAGAGGAGATTCAGGGTGCAAAGGAATTATAATGTAATTATATTCAGCATATGCAGGTAAATTATGTATAACAGCTCAAAGATTACTGAAAATAGTGATAACATGCAGCTATATGTCAGCTTATCTGTAATGTAGACTATGCTGTTATACCTCAAAATATAGACTATATAATCATAAGACAGTGTATGTGATGCATTGATTGTTCCTGAACATGGCATGTCAAATGTGATTAATTCAATCCTTGTCATTGGTTGTAAAATGTTAATTTTAAGGTGCCGATGTGGCATGACAACACTCTTTGAAGGGTCACTTCACCCAAATCCGAAAAAGAAAAGAGATTTCATGACTTACCTTCTGTGGCACTGTATCTATTCATGCAGATCATTTTTGTTGTGTGAGCAGAGATCTTGTCTCAGAGATTTATGCCTCTAACCCAAAGCAATGGAGGTGACTGGAGTTCTGTTTGTGCTGCTCAAAGCATTGGAAAATGACATATGAAAGACTTAACAACCTTCTGGAAAACAGTGTTCCAGTTACTCTGGGTGATCCACAGAGGACGCAGTCGACATTTTTACTTTTGGAACTACTTTGTCCTGAAGAAATAGTTCCTTTCACATCCCTTACGCCTTTTAAACTACGTACATATGCAACAATTTGGCATTAGTGATTTATCTTCATTGGAGCACATACTATACATACGGCAGGTTTTACATACTAAATGTAAATGCTACGTACTAATCCTTATTTTACAGTTGGTTTACAAGAAATCAACATACTTACAGATTTTATACTAACAGGAAATGACTTAGTTGATTAGATGTCAAACTGCAACTTTAGAATGGAGCCACCATTCCTTGTGCCACCAAACACAAAGGAATGAAATGTCTTTTTAAAAATGTAATACTTTTTTGGATTTTCATGATCTTTCTACAGCTGTCTAACTACCGTTCACAATTATTTCAATTCTTTTGTGAGAAGCTTGTGCTTTGTACTGGAGGGCAATAGTCAACAGCACATTTAAAAATCAAATGTTTTACTCTGCATAATTAGTTAGCATTATGAATACTAAATAGGGGGGTTAAACCAAAGTACTATGAATGAACTATTACTGTACATACAAATATAAATAAATAAATGCCAAACATTTGTTGGCTCCATCAACATTTCTCTGTTATTACGAAGTGAATCTCTTTTTTTTTTTTTTCTTCTAGCAGGTTGCAAAAAATAAGTCTATGGGAACATGACCCTACTTCTCCCTTGATTTATTACCTCTGTAAACATTTTCATTATTATTTTATGGTCTCAATCGCTGGTTTCAGGCCTTCTTTAAAACAGCATGGCGGTCATTTAAAAAAATGGTCCCATTTATTTGAAAATAGAAGATAAAGCAGGGGATGCTTTAGGGGCGTGGCTACACACCGACCTGTCAATAGGACAGAGGCTTAGCAATGCTAACCATGGCACTGTGTACATTAAAAAAAAACTTGGTTTGGAGTGTTTTCTGTGTTTTCGTCTTACACTTTGACCCCCTTGCTGTGTATTTTTACTTCATCAAAGTTAATTGGAACATGTTGGTCACATAAAAAGGTCTTGTTCAGCATTTTTGTCAAACAAGATATTTTCTGTACTGCCATGCAGATGAATGGCAACTGTACGTGGGGGGCTACCCGCCAGTAAATCTCCCCTGGACGAATTTACGAATCCTACTATGGCCACGCCATAGAAGCGGCTCGATTGGTTGGGGTTAGGCATTTGACCTCGAGTGGTTAAGGTTAGGATAACCGATTGGTCAGGGGATAGGACCTGAACAAATGGGGGTTACGTTACCTTGCGTAAGCATGGACGCCTGGCCAATAAATGCTATTGAAGGGTCTTGGCGTGGCCATAGTAGGATTCGTAAATTCCTCCCTCCTGGATGACTCGCTTCAGAAGGGTTGAAAATCTGCAACTCCCCTTATTCAGCGTTTTATCTTTGCCACTGCAACCATAAACAACACTGGCTTGGCCATGTCATCCTCCCTAGCTCCAACCTTTGTTCCAAAAACCATCACGTCTGGTTTCAACAACCCAAATTGGCGCAAGCAAATGATCAAACTGGGTGACGATAACAAGATAATAAGATGATGAGTGACATCACTGGTTGTAGGCAGCCTATCGATGTATTTGTAGAATGAATGTGTATAAACCTGAGTTTATGTATTGCTGTCTGTTACCCATGTATTTGATTTCATATTCAGCTCCATCAAACTTAAAAAAAACACGAGTGATAAACTAAAACGACTTTAGAAAGATCACCGCTGCGTTAAAGCTTTCGCAGTCACTCTGTAGGATGACTGGATCTCCTTCACCTCACGTCCAGCACTTGAGAAGCTGCCACCGCTGCCTCCACTGTAGTGTTCTGGTACAATAACAAGATTAATGGACAGGGTGGATTTGGGTTCACAGGAATTAATTGTGCCTCATTTTACACCCATGCCCCGACAGATGAAACAATCAGGCCAGTAAACCTAGTGGTGATTCTTGTCAACACAAGTGCAGATGCAAATTAATAAATGCTCAACAGGCCATAACTTCCCAGAGCAGTCTGGGCAGGTTCAGGATATATAGTGGATATGCACAGAGCCCTCTCAGCATTGGAGCATAAAAACTTTGTTTGTTGGTGTTTCTCCTTCACTTGTTCTCACAGTTTGGGTCAACGTGTTGTGTACAGTGCATGCATCAGCTAAATGTCCCTACATGTACTGTAACCTTTACAAAATGACTCTGTTATTGCGATCGATACATTTCCTCAATAAGAGAATTGTAAACTTTGATATGCTGCAAGACACATTCCTTGACAAGAACAAACACTATCAAAGAAACACATCTATTTCTAACCAACCATAGCATATGGCAGCCTTGCAGGAACACAGAGTCCCCTTCCAGAAACAGACACAGCAGCGTCGGTTGAGCAACACATCACATGCTTTTGTTTTGGTATCATAAGTCAGATAGAAACATTAGAGGGAACTTCAACTGCTGGCACAGAAAGCAACAGCTCCACAGTCACAACAACCTTAAATGTAAAGGGCTGTTGTGTATAAATGAGGTAACAAGACATCAGTGGTGTGGCTCTACTTTGGCTATTTAAGGCCCTGCTTAGAGGGATCAGAGACAGAGGCCAGGGGTCCTTATAGTTACAATAATCAATATGTTTATATTAATAATGGATTAAATGACAACATGTATGTGAAAGATGTGATAAACCCACAGGTAATCATTACCCGACTCTGCAGTTTCTCTCAGCTATATGGAGTGGTTTACTGTAATTTTAGTGAATTGTGGTTTTATGGCCCCAACTTTACTGTTTTATTTCACTCTCACCGCCCTTAGCGTCATTTTCAGTGAAAAAGGTCTACAACTGTACCCTACCCTACCTACGCTACCTGCCCAGCACCAAATGACTGCCTGGTGAACATTGTGTAACAGACCCACAGAAGCATTTCATAAATCAGCGCCCCTAGCGGTGGCAGGAAATCCAAAACAAAAGAGTTTTTCCGTCCTCATATCTAAACCAGAGAACATTAACAGTCACGGTTTTAAAGGCACTGAACACTCATACAGGTGTTTTGAGTTAATGTGGCTGATTGGACCTCTTCCCAGGACTGTGTGGGTGTGTATAGACTGATTGACTGATATCTCTTGTTGGCTTTGTTGCACCTGTTAAGCATGATTTATGCTTCTGCGTTGAATCAACGACGTGGCTACGTACGTAGATACGTGGAGATACCGACCCTACCGTAGCCTGATGTGCACTTCTCAAAAAAATGGAACTACACCTTGCGGCGTCGGCCATTGCTTGGTTGCGTTGCATTTCCTCCTACTCATTTCCTGGTTCTCCTTCTCCATAAACAACATGAAATCAAGGAGAGGGTTAACTTCTCCTGCTACAGATTTCCCACCGTGGTCAGAAAGAACAGGAGAGACTCTTTGTTTCTCTCACTATGACTCTAGTCGCTACTCGCTTCAAAGCTAATCACTGTCACTCTCTCACTCACTCTACCACACACTTCTGGTTACGCACTTGACGCTGAACATGCCGCTGAACATGACGTAGCTCCATTTGTTCCGTAAAGTTGAAGAAATACTTGCAGTTTACTTTTATTTCCGGTGTTTGTCCTCATGCAGAGTTTGGTGCTCTTATACTTCGTCACCTTACTTCCTGCTTTGCTCCCGTCTTAATTACTACGGTCCCTAGTGGGCTCCGCCACTATAAACATAAATATGAGTCGTAATTGCAGCTTAAACAAACAACTAATGTGGGGGGGCAGAAACACAACACCAAAGGAATACTAATGTAAGTTTTAAACTTTTAAATAAGCAAATGTTTTCTAGTTAGCCTAATCAACCTAAAAGGTGCTAATGCGTCAGTGTTGTGTTGTTTCCCTTGCCCCGAAGTGGCCAAAATGTGTTAAATCTGTGCCAACAAAGAGAGTTTATCCCTTTCAGGATTAAACACAATGCTAGTACACCACCAGCAACAGCCACATTACATGGGCAGCTGCTTATTTATTGGCAAAAGAACACATTGATTCGCATGATAAACTAATACATGTAACTGACCCAATATATTGGATCCTATTTGTACTAAGATTTTTGTTTATTTTGTACAATGCATGTTTGCAGCTCATACAGTTCTTGGTCATCAGGTTCTAGATCTACTACGAAGAGATCCCAACAGAAAAATTGAGTTAATTTATATCTGAATAATTGAAAAATATATTTGTGATGAAAAGGTTTGCCATATCACCCAGCCCTAGTAGATCGATGGATATCTAGGTAGAAACTGTAGGCATGCAGCTAAATAGATATCAAATAAGTCCGTATTTTCTGAATGTATGTTCAGACAAGAAACAAATCTACTGACTCTGGACTTAGTTTTGCCTCCATGACGGATACTGTACGGCCTTGTTTTGGGTGTGGAATTTAAAACAGCACCTCTACATGCAGACAATCTTCTGACCTGTCCAGTTACTGCCTCTGCAGTGTTGGGGAATGTCAAGGATCCTTTGAACCATTTTGAGTTTCCAGTGATGGATATTGGCAAACAGCTTGCCTCTGTGAGTGAGGATAACCTTACATTTGATCAATCTTGCACCCGTCTCTAAGACTATACCCTCCAATAAATCAATAGCCTAGATGTGTTTGTCCTGGTGCTTTCCATTCTCCCCGAGCCCCTTCCATACGCTCCTGTCCTGAAGTGCCTTTCTTTCCTTTTGCTACCCTCCACACGTCGGCTTTGATAGCTATGTCCCTTTGTTCTTCTTTTACATCTCATTTTTAAGCTTATTTGTCAGACATGATCTTAAAGCTGTTGCAAATTGCGTCGCCTGCTAATTTGTCATGATACTGTATTTCACAGTATTTCACAGTGTTTGTCATCAAACAGTACTTCACACTTGGCTGTCTGTTTTGGTTAATTTTATAGAGAACAAAGGAAACTTTGTGTATGCAGCACCAAGGGAGAAGCCTTTTTGGACTGTGAAAGCTACAAGATATGGGAAACCAAACACAGAGGGAATTTGATTGAGAGTCAGGACAAGTGGCAATTCATCGCAAAAAACAATCAAGTAAGGCACTGGGAACAACAGGACTTGGATGTTAGCATTCATATTTTTCCATTAAGATTATTCCAGCCTGGAGAAAAAAAACATTTTCGCTTTTAATTTCATGTTAGAACAGAGTCATTATTTTGTAATACTCACAGGAACAAGTTTGTGGATGCCGCAATTAAATTTCCTGAACAAAACACTTTTGGTGCGGCTGTTGAATCCCTGCAGGATTGCTGGTCGCCTTCTTTCTCTCCTAAGATTCAGTGGAAGGGGGTGTTTTCTAATGACTTCAAATAATCTCACAGAGTGTCAGCCACATATAGCAATTATTAATTAGAAACTGGAAATCCCTCTGAGATCTCATCTTGGTGAAAGAAAAAAAAGAAAGAATTAGGTTGTCCCATAGTTGCCAAGCTGTGTGCTATTCCAAGTTCATCTTCAAATGCACGGTGTACTGCCAAGTATCCAAGAGATGTACGGATAGATAAATCTAAACATCTTAAGTGAGATTGTATGGTGTGTGTGTGTGTGTACACAGTGACACAGTTGCATGAGCCTTTTGTTCTGGGACATTAACTTGCTGTTTAATTGCGTGTTACTGCAACAACTTTGATAACAAAATCGGAAGACATTACCTAATTTGAAACTGAAATAAATCATAATTAAATAAGTCATTGTCATTATTACTAATTTATCATTTAAACCAACAATAAGTAATTTAATTGGTTTGGGAGCACACTTTTAAGTTGATATGGAAAACGTTAGCAAACAGTTGCTTATATAATAGAATACTTTTTATTGTCATTGCACAGAGTACAAGACAATTAAGTAGCAGTCCTGACATGCATACACGCATATAAAACAGTAATTAGAAATAGAGACAAATAAAATATGAAAATATAGATTAAAAGAAACAAAATACATGCTATAGATAAGAAAATATGCATTTGCTACGACTAAAACAGTAGAGAGATGAGATATAGTCTTGCATTGCCAGACCTTCTCCACTGCGCTGCAGAGGAGGGTCTGGCTAGTCCACACAAACATTCTGGGATGGGAGAAAAACATGCTCTGGTTTATTGGCATTTCTTTAAACCAATCACAATCATCTTGGGTGGCGCTAAGCGCTGGACGGAGCCACGGTGCCTCTGCAAAATAGCCTCAGGAAGGAACTTGTTTTGGTGGAACGTGTACGTTCAAAAGTTGTTTTAGTCGTGCGACAGAAAACAGAAAAAGAAAACTCAGATTGGACAGATAGTCTAGCTAGCTGTCTGGATTTACCCTGCAGAGATCTGAGGAGCAGTTAACCATAGACCTCCTTGAGTTTAAAATTCCAACACAAAGAAAGCGGAAGGTGACTGATATCCAACCGAAAAGAGAGACATCTGGTGGAATTTCTGGCGGCACTGGAGCAATCCCGGAAGTGAAACGTCGTGGATATAGACTAGAGATATTGCACATTGCTGAGTTCTAGTAGCTCTACAGGTAATAATGCTTGGAATAAATACATTTGTACAAGAAATATGCTAAGGTGCAGTTGGAATGTTTAAATCTGTGCAGTGTATATATATATATATATATACATAAATAAACACTTAAATATTTACACATCCAGCTGTTATGGAGCAACATTTTCATTCATCTTATGTTTTTTGTCACCTTCTGAATTTAAGTCCAGTATTCACATTTTGGCACACACAAATTCTACACACATATCCTGAGTTTATAGTTTCTCTTAAATAATTTGGAATAATACAGTGGCCAACCACATGAATCATGTGGTCCATCAGAGCTGTCAGGACATTTTCAATTTAAATGAACTCCAAACACAATTGTGTGTGCTTACACAGCATATTTTGTTCCATTTTGCCAAGAGAAATGTTTATGGACGCTTTCAGTTTTGCTGTTTACATGCACTCATAATCATTGTACAGGAGCACTCAATGCAACCGTTTTTAATTACTTAAGTAAAATGTAAGCACATTTAATTAAACTATACCATAGGTTAGTGTAGCATTGCCTCAGTCCTTATTCACAAACAAAAGGGGTTTCAGTGTTTCAGCTAAAAAATGACACAAAAGAATGAACACAAAAATGGATAGGGATAAAAGAGAGTCTCAGTCTAAAGGCAGACAGGAGTCAGGAAAGCAGGCAGGCAAACAAAGAAAACCAAACATAACCAGTGAAGGGATAGGCAAAAAGTCTGAGGTACATGCAGGTGGGGCAGCAGGCAGGCAGATTAGGGATGATGAGGGAAGTGGCAACTGGTGAGTGAGTGAACGGCAGGAACACTGGTTATTGAAGTTCAGGAGGGAGTGGCAGGGTCTGAAACATCTGGAGAATTAGTACGCATGTTGTCTGCATCAATGGAAGTACATTTCCAGGTTAAAGCCTGACATCCGGCACATCCTCTCTCTCTCTCTCTCTCTCTCTCTCTCTCTCTCTCTCTCTCTCTCTCTCGGTTCATTTTGTGAATGGTTGTAAAGATTTACAAAGAATATATTTAGTGCATTTCCTCTCTAACTGGGACGTTTTGGGACTGATTGGTGGGATTGCTGTGGACGAAGTACACATGGAGATACACTGGTAAGAGCCAATGAGTTTTAACCATGTATCAGCTAATTTAAATAGCTCACGTTACTGTATTGGGTGAACAGTTAAATTCTTTTATTTACTTATTTGGCCTTTTCTTTTACGGGGTGCAAACTTTCCATCAAAACAAGTTCCTTCACGAGACTATTTTGCAGAGCCATCGTACTTTCGTCCGGAGCTTAGCCTCGCCCAAGACGATTGTGATTGGTTTGAATAAATGACAACAACCCAGGGCATTTTTTTTTCTCCTATCCCAGAATGTACTGTATGTGTGGTGTAGCCAGACCTTACTCCACAGTGCTGTGGAGATAGGTCTGGTAATGCGAGACTTGTATGCAGGTAAATGAACAGGCTGGGAGAGGAAAATGGCAAGAATCAGGCTGATATTTTGACTGTTTAGTGCAAAATCAATTCAGCTTTTAATGTGCATTTATTACAAACAACCACAATTTTAAATGGTCAACTTATTAAAATGTTGAGTGATGCAAAGGTAGATGCTGATTATTTATTGATATTGGCTGCTAGCTCACATTTACTAAACATTGCCAAACTACTGCACATACACATACTTACTTTACACTATATACACTCTCACATACCTCATACATCTTATACTACTGTCCATACTTCTGACCAATAGAGTATTACAATTATACTATATCTGATCTATAGTGTATGCACTAGGGCTGGGTAAAATAATCAATTCTCCAATTAAAATCCATCTTTGTTTGAGTGATCTGATTCATACATTTCCAAAATTGATATTTTAATATATGCCTTTTCACCGTGGATATGTAATTCATGGCTATAGTTTATAATTAGTTTAGGAAATATGCATGACCGATATTTTTTAAATTAACACTTCAAATCTCACGTACCCCCTGCAGTACTCTAAAGTACCCCTAGGTATATGCGTGCCCCTATTTGACAAAACACTGGCTTAGAGAAATGGTTATACATTTGAGTCTTTACATTTCTTTGAGTGTATGCTTCAGTCTGCCTCCCCTTTAAACACACTCCTGGTTTAAACTTGACAAAAAGAACCTTCCGGCTTCTATATATATATTTTGAATCGCTTATCAGCAAGGACATTCCTAGAAGCCTTCCTCCGCCTGTGGCCTGACGATAGAACTCATCTCTCATCCTCGTTAACCAAGTGGCTAGTCTTCTTAATGAGCACTATTAAAGGTAAAGTGTCATTACCACAGCCCTCTGTCTATTCATTACAACCATCAATGTCTATTGATGTCCGTCTGCATCTAATCATAGGACTCTTCTGCTACCACTTGTCTCCATCTATAACCTCCCTCTCACATTACAACACATTAATGTCAAATGACTTCCTTTTTGCCACATTCAGTTTTGATATTGTGTCCCAATGTTCATACAGCATCACAGCTGTCCAAGAGGCTGGCAGGGATAGAGAGACTGTCTGTCTGATGTTAATAAATAGAGCTGGTTGATGTGTTGATGTAGCTTTCTCTTAAGTGTGAGTTTCGATAAAGAACTCCCTTAAAAACTCAATGCAGTTAGTGAAACAAACTCACATTTAATCAAATCAATGTATACAAATGGGTTTGTCAATCTCAAACTCCAGGTGCTGCCTGGATATCTACTTCAGAACTTCTGTTGGGTTACTTGTGTCTTGTAATTCTGAGTTGAATGTATTACCACACATTCACTGTCATAGATGCCGATTGTTTTTCTTTTTTTTTAAGATTCTTTTTTGGGCATTTTTAGGCCTGTATTCTTATAGGACAGCTGAAGACATGAAAGGGGAGAGAGAGAGAGAATGACATGCAGCAAAGGGCCGCAGGTCAGAGTCGAACCTGCGGCTGCTGTGTCGAGGAGTAAACCTCTATATATGGGCGCACGCTCCACCAGGTGAACCACCCAGGCGCCCATAAATGCCTATTCTAGGCAATTGTGAGCACCCAATGGGGGTATTGGACAATGGGGCTTGACCATCAGAAGAAAAGGCTTTTGTCCAACGAAGATACATTGAGGATCGTATACTTGTATTGTAATGTATTGTAAACAAAACTGTGTCCATTACAGTTTTAACTGGCTCGCTGTCCTGACAGTCCTCTGTAAGTTGTGACCACTCTTTGAACCGCTCCAAATAATTGGCTTGAACAAGTGTACAATAACTTGAACAAACACTAACTGAGGTTGTTGCATCTTGTTCATGAGCAACTAGACTTTTGGAGAAAAAAAAATCTTGATAGCTTCCTTATCACGCTAGCGGCTCTATGGATGGCAATGTTTTGTCTGTTGGTCCAGACGTCTTACCTCTTAACACCGGATTATGTGGTGGTGGCATGTTATGTGTAAAAATTACGTGCTGGCACCACGGAGAGAATGCCAATGGAATGTAAATTAGGATCCCAAAATCTGCATAAGGAGTTGGTTGGGATGGACAGATAGGTCAGGATTTTCACCAAAGGATTTTCACCCAGGAAACCGCTCTTTATAGATAGATATATAGATAGATAGATTTGTATTGATCCCAAAAAATGGGAATTAACGGTGTTGCAGCAGCAAAATATCAGACACACAGCACACATACAGAGTATACATTAAATATTAGGAAACAATATACATGAAATAATAATAGAATACTACACAAGCACTTTATGTGCTGTGTGAAACCAAAAGTCAACGTTGACCAGAAAGTCAATCTCACCACCAGGGCCTGAAATTAACACCTGACCACGCGCCAAATGAGGGCGAATTTTGCCTTTGGCAGGTAAAACTGTCAATCTACTTGCCACCTTGGCAGCCAATGAGAATTGAGTGATTCAGAGTTGTTTTTTTGCCATTGTTGTTCTTTCACATTTCAACCAAGTCTGCCATTTGCTTGGATTTGAGCTAAACATGTGGTGGCACAAACAAGCAACCAATAAAAAGATGAGGATGATTCAAAGAAAAGTAAAAGAAGACATTTTATTACCAAGTGGACAGTTGGCGACAACGGCAAGGTTCGTGAGGTTCTGATTTACGACCGACAGCAGTACAGAACAAATGTACTGCTGTGACGGTCGTGTGTATGGCTCAGAGAAAGAGGTGGAGGAAGAGGAGTGTGTCTGCTCCTTTTTTGTGGACTCAGAGGAGCAGTCGGTATATGATAACTGTCTCTGACAGGGGAAATCATTAAATAAAAAGATAAAAAAATATGTTTGATAAGAGTCATTTCACTGACAAGTGGCCAAAAAAGTTAACTTCAGTCCCTGGTCACCATGTAATGTGGTGTTAAGAGGCTGTGGTCATTCCATGTATTTCTGTGAGATCAGGTTGAAAATATCTATTAGATAAACAACTATTAGATGGAGTGCCAATACTAATGTTGCAATCAAGATATATAACCTTGCATGGACCCAATACTGGTGTGTGTGTGTGTGTGTGTGTGTGTGTGTGTGTGTGTGTGTGTGTGTGTGTGTGTGTGTGTAGCACACTCCAAGACTAAAATTCCAATTCAACCCTGACCCTCAAACACTACATGCAAATTTTAGAAAATCTTTAGTTTGCAGCAGCTGTTTTCTGTTCTCACCTGACAAGACAAATATCATTTGAATATTGTTCATCCATCAGTTAAGTTAATTAATTCTTCCCTCACTGTGTAAACAACAACTATTCACTACTCATTGAATCAAATAGCAATTTTAAAACAGCAGATAACCTTTTTTTTTTTTTTTTACATTTTGTGGGTGGGCTGTGTGTAATGTGAGTTAATTTATGTTTGTCACTAGAGTAAGTTAAGACCTCTCGTCACACATTGCATAACCCCTACAGTATACTGAATATGCATACATACGTGCGTATTATATAAAGTCTAATAATCATTTCTGATGCTCTGGATTCTTGTTGCTGCAACTCTTCCACCTTGGACACTCATTTGTCCCTCCATCCTCTCAGCATCTTAGTACATGCATTCCCTAATGAAACAGGAATGGAATTACTGTTTGTTATATCAGCGGGGGTCTGAGGACTGTCCTGCATAATTGGGAAGTAAGTGGAATAGATATGTGAAAGTGACTAAATAAGCCCAATGTAATTAATGAGGACCAATGATTGGACCGATGATAATTAAATCGGCCGTGTTTTTTAATTTGCATGATTAAGATGTTAGTTAACGCTATGTTGTACCCACGTGTTACAGGTTGTTCATTCTCAAAATGTCAACATATCAGAATTCTCAACACTGCTCTTAATTATCTTCCGGAGCTTTAAAACTATCAGCTAAATCAATTAACTTTAATCTGCAACCAATTAAAGTGTGACTTTTAAGAATGCTAATGTGCCACATGCTGTACTTAAGTCTCGGCCTGCTCAAACACAGACACCAGAAATGTCTCAGCGACTTCAAGCGCTGGAGGGATTGGTTGTGCACGTTGCATATCGTCTGAACAGGAATACTCAAAGTGTAGGAGGGATAATTTTTTCATATTTTTCTCACACTCCACTCAAATATAAGTTTGGTTATATTTCACGTTTTATGATTCAAAATAGGTCAGGAGTGATTTGCATATTTTGACATTTTAAACAATTCACAGCTTAAGAAAAAGGATTTTTTAAAACCTGCCTGAAATCAGCCACAGATGTTTTTTTTTTAAGGAAGCAAAACCAGCCTGGGTACTCAATTGTCCTGTTTATATTATACTGTCAGAGGGAGAGGTTCAAACTTGACAATGAAGACCGATGAGCGTCTCCAAGCCTTTCATGTCTACCAGACACATGCCTATTGAGTAGAGCACTTTTACTAATATTCCATTTAAATGTTTTATTGACCAAGACAGGGGGACAAGGTGAGGAGGAGGAAGACAAAGACCCACCGGTTCTCACTCCCAACTCGTCGCATGCTGACGCTTGGTAAGTGGCTGTCAACATCAGATACCGACACACAAGGCACCCTTTAGCGTTTGTATGGGATCTGGGCATAGCAGCGGCTAGACCATGGCGCTGTAAGGTAATAAAGAAGGAAAAGTGACAACGGTAGCGGGTAGTATGAAAGACTGAAAATCCTTGTAAGGAGGTTGGTTGGGGTGGTGGATTGGTCAAACAACACAGGACTTTCACCCAGGAGACCGGGGTTCGTGTCCTGTTCTTGCACTCATATTATGGTCATTTTCATGTTCATGATTGTATTTAGGAGGTTGTACTAGAATAGGTTTACATGGTTTAATTTTCAGAAAACACCATATTTATGTTGTACTGCACATTGCTGCAGCTCCTCTTTTCACCCTGTGTGTTGAGCTCAGTCAGAAGCAGAGTATGAGGGCGTGCCCTGACAGTACCCAGGTAAGGACTATTAGCCAGTCAGAAGCAGAGTATCAGGGCGTGCCCTGACAGTACCTAGGTAAGGACTACTAGCCAGTCAGAAGCAGAGTATGAGGGCGTGCCATGCTAGCAGCTAGGTGAGCATTATAACGTGTGTTCTAAAGTGACCACGTTTGTCTCTGAAGTAAAGGCTGGACTACAATAGAGCTGTTTGGAGCAGTTGGTGAACAGTGTTTTCTGTTGGAGATGGTAAGTCCCTTTGGGGTGGACTTTGGGCTTTTTCACTTTGTCAACCTATTTCAAGCACAAAAAAGATATATAACACAACAAAGGAAAGGGAAAAAAGCCTGCAAGTTGAAAAATGATGCCAAATCGGTCCCGACCCAGAATGTCAAAAAGTGACGCCAAAGGGTCCCGACGAATCGCGTTGAAAAATTACACCAAAAGGGGTACCCCGATCTTCAAATATCGCTGAAGATGGGATTACATTGGAATTATTTTAAAACACAACTGACTGACGCTAAAGGAGACTTTTTGGTCAGAATCTAACGCCAAAGGCCCCTAACTATGCGTCGGTGTGGTCAGTTCAGACACATAGCCATTCCCCCCAAATCCATCTCCCACACAACCCTAAAACCTGAACTGCATTGGAACTTATTGATTATTGATCGTCATAATAACCTCTCTTTTGCTTTGGCTCTACACTTTAGGATTGCTCAGCCCCTCCCACAGAAAGGACCTAATGAGGCAATTCTGCATGCACTCTCCTCAATTAAGCTAGTGAGCAGCTGATCTACTCCCCCCCACACACACACACACACACACACACACACACATCACAGGCAGAATGATAGCAAAACACTATGAACCCATAAAACCCACTGAACAGGCCTATGTCAAATAATAAAGTAACAAATAAACTAAAACAATAACCTACAACATTACACTGGAATTAAGGATTAAGAAGACACAAACACTATTAATTTTGGGAACAGGGCCTAATGAAAAGGGAGAAAGGAAGCCTTTTCACAGTGTTATTGAGTGACGTTTGTGTTTTGAAGGGTTAGTTCACAGATTCACTTAAGTCACACAATAACACAAACGGACAAAGTGATTGAGGCAGCGGTAGACCAGCAACTCCCATGTTCTCCCAATCAAATGACTGTTTTTGTCAAAGGAGTCTGGTGGCTTTGAAGAGAGCATAGTTGGATATAACGGCTTTAGTGGAAAGAAAAATATATTCTAAACATAGCAGACACTTGTTTTTAGGTGGATGAATACTGTAATACAGTACTAACATAGAGCTAACATACTGACTATGGAGAAGCACATCTTACAATCACACTGTATATATTTTGAACTATCACTTTAAGGATTGGTTAAGTTTAGGCAACTATAAATTAAGGTTAAGAAAAACAAGCAGCAAATGTGATAACTTACTAATTGTCTTTTTTTTCCTAGAAAAAATACAATACATTTTCTGGTTTTAGTTTGTTCAATCTGATGATTCACTGTCTTTTTCAGTTTGTTATCATTGTAAACTAAATATATATTTAGGTTTGAATATGTCACGTCAGGCTCTGGTAAATCCTAATTTGCATTTTCTTTTTACTGATTTTTGACAATTCTAAGACAAAGAATTTGAATGGTTGAGAAAATAACTAACTGAATAATTAATAATGAAAATAGTTGTTAGTTTTGACCCTAATTCATAATGCACTTTTAAAAAACAGGTTACAAAGTGCTTCACTGTACAAAAAAGTAACCCCCATCACTCCAAGATCTCTCCTTAACAATAATGTATGTTAAGGTCCCGTGTGTGAGTGTGCATAGCGAAATGTGTATGTGTGTGTGTGTGTGTGTGTGTGTGTGTGTGTGTGTGTGTGTGTGTGTGTGTGTGTGTGTGTGAAATAACTGAATTTCCTCGGGAGAGGCTAATACAATATACATGTACATTTCTTTTCTTTCTTTAAATAAAAGCATTTGAATAAATGTTTTAATCAAGTGGACCTACACTTGATCAACTACACACTGATCATATGATAAAGCTGAATTGCTTAACTCCTTGAAAATAATGTTTTATTAAATTGATAAATGAAATACATAATAAATTAATAGGATTTTGACTTCAATATATATTTGACAGGAAGCCAGTGTAACGAAAGCAGCACCAGGAAAACATGGGAACACTGTGGAGTTGTAGCTGGTAATGGTAAAGCAGAATGTTAAAGTACTTGTAGACGTGCTATAGCTTCTTGGCTTCAATGGGAACACACTGATTTATAATAGTCAAGATGTAAGAGGAGACAGAACAATGTAGGATTTGTTTGAGCTGTTGGAAAGTTAAGAAGGTTTGGAATGTTTCTTGATTGAAAATAACTGGACTGAATAATTGACTCAAGATGTGTCTTTACTGTAACCGGGAAACAAAAATGGCCTCTGGGTTTCTGAGAACAGTCGTTACCAAAAGGGGTCACTGGTCAGTAAAAACTTCAACATGGAGTTGTTTTTCTCGTTATGACAGTTCTCCCTCAAAGGCACCGTTTGAAATAGGAAAATATTTTGCAGCATTTGTCACGGAGATTGTTCAGCCGTAGCTGTCAAGATGAGGGTTGTGGTGACACAGCGGGGGGGGACACACAACAGCAATGCAGCAAAAGTAAAGGAACAGCACGCTAAAAGCCTAGTTTGCCATTGCTGGTCATCTCAACCTCAGGCTGGATGCTGTTTCAATGAAGACTCATCGGAATGAGTGGTAGGTGTTGAGTCGGAAACCTGTCCAAAGTAGGGTGTGGAAGCGTTGGTGGTGGTGGTGGGGTTATTAGCAAAAATGTCGGTTACACTTTACTTGAAGGTATCTACATAAGAGTGACATGACACTGTCATGAACCTGTCATAAACATTATAAACAAGTCATAAACGTTTATGACATAACGCTTCTTTTAGTAAGTGTCATTCGGTTTTTGTCATGACAAGTTATGGTTATGGTTAGGGTTCATGTGTTCATGACAGTGTCATGTCACTCTTATGTAGATACCTTCAAGTAAAGTGTTACCGAAATGTCTCTTTGATGACATTTGCACCTGGTTTGACACAACAAGTCCTTCAAACCATATGACGATATAAGTCGTCTGTTCCTGACACATGCATTAGAGTTTGAGTCTAATACGATCCACAGGAACGTTTTCCGTCCTCATATCTAAACCAGAGAACATCAGTCGCAGTTTTGAACATTAAGGTTGCTGTTTTAAACACTTCTTTAATGTTGCAAAATGGTTGTCAGTTGAGTTATGTTTAGGCACCAAAACTACTTAGTTAAGTTTAGAAAAAGATCATGGTTTGGGTTAAAATCAGACGTTTTTTCCAGTAGTCTGGTTTTGCCAGACCTTCCTCCACAGCACTGCAAAGGAAGGTCTGACTAGTCCACGCAGCATTCCATGATGGGAGAAAAACATGCGCTGGTTAATTGGCATTTCTTTAAAACAATCACAATCGTCTTGGGTGGTGTTAAGCTCCAGACGGAGCCACGGTGCCTCTGCAAAATAGCCTCTGGAAGGAACTTGTTTTGGTGGAACATGAGTACGTTCAAAAGTAGTTTTAGTCGTGGAACAGTAAACTCAGATTGGACAGATAGTCTAGGTAGCTAAATTAATTGTGACACTACGCAAGTGACACTGAATGTGGCGTTGGTAAAAATAAAAATAAAAACTTGCTGTTTACTTTTATTTTCAAACAGGACTCGGAGCCCCCTCTCCTGGGTGAAAGTCCTGTGTTTGTTTGACCCCTCCACCACCCCAGCCTGCACCCTTATATGAAAACGTGGCGCTCATATACTTCGTCACCTTACTTCCTGCTTTGCTTCCGTCTTAATTACTACAGCCAATAGAGGACACCCTCACTGTAAATGTAATTATAGATCATAGCTGCTGCATGAACAAATAACCTGTGGGGAGCATTTTTCGGGGGAGGAGAGTCTCCTTTAAAAGGTTTGTGTACTTGCAACTGAGAAAACCCTGGTGTGAATAACCATAAGAGTGGGCAGGCATGTGGTCAGTGACCAAATAACATACAAGGAAATCTAAATCAAACAACAACATGTCCATATTGTATCGGCCCCTGTGGTGCTGACTTGTGGGGAGTTTCAGATGTGGAAGTCAGTGGTGCACACTGCAACAGCTCTGTGATTAATACCACTGACAAAGCAGTAACTAATGATCGATTAAGGATGCTTGGATTCTAAAGACCATTTCCCCTTCACTTGCTTTGCCTTTTTCAAAGCCATCTGATATTTTGATCACTGGCAGGGGCCATGTCAGTGGAATGAATCATTAATTTAAAGCTGGATCCTTCTCATTTGCACAGAACTGCGCTCACAGAAGGAGCATTTGAATGATTAGATAGTTTCAGATTCACCTGATGTCAGTGGAGCTTTTAGCCTACTTATTATAGAGCGTGCCATGGATAACATTAATTCAGTTTTATAACTGTTGTATTAAGCATGAATGAGGTTGCGTGCTTTGACACTTTTACAGTGTTTTGCTACGCAATGCATATATGTGTGTGTGTGTGTGTGTGTGTGTGAGAGAGAGAGATTATACTGCATCATAAAAATGATTATACCAAGCAGGTTCAGCTACTGCCATGTCCCTTTTTGCTGTTTATTTACTTTAAACGTGTACAGTGATTTTAAATGAACAGCCCCTCGCAGCAGTCCTTTTTCTCATTTAACTTCATCCTTACACACACAAACACACACACACACACACACACACACACACACACACACACACACACGATATGTGTCTGTCAATGATATCTTCATTCATATCGAGCAAAGAGAACCATGGCTCAACATGTTCAACCTAATGTATTATGCAGCAGAAGCTCTTAAAAAAGATGATTGGAGAATTCCCATCTGAAACGCAGCTGCAACATCAAAGTGTGAGTGGGAAGAAAATTAAATGGTACAGAAATAAATAATGGTAGACTTGATGTCTTTGCTAATTGGGATCTCTGGCACTCGGGTCAAAAGGCCTCCACCAGGCAAAGCCTAAGAGGAACGGCTCTGTTGTGTTAAGGTGGTACGGTACAATAACATGTTGTGCTTGCAGACTTCCACTCTTTGACTCACTGAATATGCATGCAGGTGGTGGGAATAATATTTAATAATAATAACTTCAATTATATAGCACCTTTAAAAACATGCATTGACAGACCAGCTAAACACTGGGGCCAAACATTAGCAGGTCAAAAAACTGTAAAAAATAAAAAATAAAATATAAGCATGTACATATAAATGAAAGCAATTTATTTATTTATTTGCACACAAAAAAGGAAGGCAGCAAAAACACAACAAGAAAAAAAAGTGTGCAGGTGAATTATTACAATTACAAAAGTCCTGAAATCTACTAATTAAATACAAGTAAGCATGGAATTTGAAAAAAAGAGACAAGCATAAGGTTGGCTACGTGAAACAACAAAAGCAAAAAAATGTAAACAAAAAAATCCATAGATCAAGAGCAACAAAAAAAGTGACGATATCATTGGAACACAGGGATGCCTAATACTCTGTGGGCTGAAATGAGTTTCATAAAGAGACTCTCACAGCTGAATAAAAAAGAAGCCATGTGTGTCAGACAGTATGCTGACCATCCTCTCCTGCTGTACTAATGAAGCCTGCTCCCCAAGGCCTGCTTGGCTGCTGACAAGTATCAGGACAAACACTAGAGGGCTCTCTCCATGGACAGCCCTCTGCTGTCACTCATTCACACACACACACACACACACACACACACACACACACACACACACACACACACACACACACACACACACACACACACACACACACACACACACACACACACACACACATACACACACACATACACACAAACACACACATACACACATACACACACACACACACACACACACACACACACTCGCTCTCTCTCTCTCTCTCCCTCACACTTACACACACACACACACACACACACACACACACACACACACACACACACACACACACACACACACACACACACACACACACACACACACACACACACATCTCTCTCTCTCTCTCTCTCTCTCTTTCGCTCCCTTACACTTACACACACAGACACACACACACACACACACACACACACACACACACACACACACACACATACATACACATACATACACACACGCAGTCACACACACACACATTGACACAGACACACCCTCTCTCTTTCTCTCTCTCTCTCTCTCTCTCTCCCTAACAATTACACACACAGGCACACACACACACACACACACACACACACACACACACACACACACACACACACACACACATACATACATACACATACATACACACACGCAGTCACACACACACACATTGACACAGACACACCCTCTCTCTTTCTCTCTCTCTCTCTCTCTCTCTCCCTAACAATTACACACACACACACACACACACACACACACACACACACACACACACACACACACACACACATTCCGCTATGCAATGATGAGCATGACCTTTCCACTAACCGTCTTAATAAGACCTGTGTAACACTTCCCGTGCTCCTTGTCTTGTAATAATGTGGGCTGTAGTTTGTTTCCATGCACAGACACATGCATGTGTCAAGAATACAAATAAAGTAAACCTTTACAACTGTCAGTCAGTTTGAGGGTTATGGGGAATGCAGTACGCCTAAATAGCTTGAATAGTTGTGCTTTTTTGTTGCGCCAACAGGGACACAATGTCTTTGTCCATGTGTCCATTGCTTAGCCATATCAAGTGATAGTGTAAATGAGCAGCCTCGGTGTCGTTTCACTAACCGCCTGGCCCTATTTCATTTCACTAATAACAGAGAGAAGTGAGGGACAAGTTATGCGTCGCAGCCTCAACAAAGAGAAGAGTTAGAATACAGAGGGGGAAGAAAATACAGAATGGTATGATTTTACCTGCACACACACACACCTTTGTGATATCTACAGCTACAGTATAGCCGGCAATTTGAGACGATAACCTTTGCGCGTCAGTGGCTGGGCAGAGCGGCATGCGTTCATTTGTGCGCCTGTTGACCCGGCTCCTCATCAACCCAATGAGCGCCGTGGAGGGGAGGCTCTCTTCGCCGCCGTGCGTCTCTCCTCCATCTCCTCCTCACTTTTCCAGTCGGCCAGCAAGCCTGTCGGAGCTCCTGCAACTACAACCCCAACACTGTCACTCCGCCTTGACAAACTGCAGGAAGGATTTCTAGCCTCTCCGCGTTTTTTGCTCATTTCCCCCATCCGCCTCGAATCAAACGCATTGGACTTTCTTTTGCGTATTTTGAAGGAGAGAAAAGAAAAATAAACGGTGAAATGATGCAGCAGCGGAAAAGGATGCAAGTCTCACTAGTAAGTAGCCTATAGCCCGCCACCATGACATATATGATCTATAAACCTAAACAGGTATTACTGATTTACATTGGTGTTTAGTGGAGGGCTCCTTTCTCCATCGCCGGAGATACGGTGCATTTCCCCCGGCACGGAACGACAGAGCAAGTCTCCAAAAAAAGGTCTGCAACTTAGGCTACCTTCTTTATTCACATTTCCCTTGCCTCTGTCGCGGTATAAGTCGCACATATGTTGCCTGTATATGATTCATTTTCCGTAAATCGGACTGCCTGTGCGCTCTGGTGCCACATTTGATGCACTGAGGAGGGCTCATTGGAAACAATATCTCCTCAAAGGGTAAAAACTTCAGAGAGAGGGCGAATTTGGGCAACCGGGGTACGTGCTGCAGACTATCGCAGAGGCGTAAATGGCAAGTAGTTCAATCAAACTTTGTGGGTTAATTCGTGGTTTTATTTCTCAACCCGGGTGACTAGACATTGAGACATGTATCCATGCTCCTGTGAGTGGACTACCTTGGACAGCTCCGCCGCTGCCGGCGCTCGGTTTGCGGCTGTAGCTGTCTGGACCGGCTGCTTTCTGGCGGGGAGCTGTCCTTCCCCCGTGGTGCTGAAACCGCTTGCTTAGTCATAGTCACGAACCACAGTGACTTAAAATACAATAAAAAAGAGGAAAAAGCTATTTTTTTTACGTCAGCCATTTATGGTGAAATTTGCTATTTTAACAGGTTTATATTCTCCTCTTCATCTCTTTCCACTATTTTCCTTTTTTTTCTTTTTTTTTTCTTTTTCTTTTAAATTAACCTGGTCCTGCATCTTTTAGTCTCTGTGTTAGTGCCTATAGTTGGAGAATGTCACAGTAACTGTGATCAGTCCACACTTTATGATAGTGCAGTTGGCTCCAGGTGGAATGCGTTACAGCTTATTGTCCTTGGAAATGTGTTCCTGGAAGCACACAGCATATGAGCACAGTGACATACTGTGTGTAGTAAAACTTTACCAGAACTAACAGTGACACTGTGCTGCCTAAAAAGCAAGCCATCCAGGGCTGTGATAACATGTCTACCTGCATCAATTTTAGCTGAGGACAAGTCAAATCCAAGCCTTTGTGTCGGTGCTATTTCCCCCTCTGCTTTTGCATTCTGGTGAGCAATGCACATCAGTGTGTTGTACACTGAAGCGATTGAGCTGGTTAAATCCACATCAAAGCTTAAACTGTTGTTTTTTTTATTTTTTATTTTTATTAAAGGGCTTCACATTAGGCCAAATTATTTCTTATTTTACAGCAGTGTCACTCTGTCTATTTAATTAGCTTATTTCTTTTGTTTTATTGCAGTTGTTGTGTTAATAAAAATAGTTAATTAGTTGTTCATGTTAATTAGAAAAAGGGAAGTCCCAGTGTAATATTACACATTTGATTCAATGATTAAACACCTTCTCTAAATGCCTTCACAATGATCTCATCTGGATTACTATGATATCAGTGAGCTGCAGCGCTGTTGACATTGTAGCGCTCACCTGCAGCCACCCCACCGCTCTCTATCATCTGAAGCTTACACTCTTGCATGCACTCGTCCATGGAGGTTTAGGGAATTTTATTGCAGCCTCTGACACTATTTCACCCCGAATGTATTGCGAAAACATTAATCACAAGGAACATGTAATTGCTCAAAATCTTTCCAGGATAATCCCCAGAACAACAGATTAAAGCAAGGCAATCTGATGTTGTGTGCTGGATAGCCTCAGAGTACAGACATACCCATTTGTTGTTCCATTGTAGCAGCATGATATGAAAACAAGATTGGAATGAAGGGTCATGACTATGACAGATACACCATTTGTCATGATGAAGTAGCATATTGACTTCTTATACTGAAATGAGAATTTTTAATCATTGTCTAAAACATTTCTGCTTGCCTTAGAAACCGTTTTTTTGTTCTTCCCTCTCTCATTCTGTCTCATCTGATTTGTTCAAATGTTTGTAATGTCTCTACGCTCTTATCCCTGCCTCCCTCTTTCTTCCCCACCTCCTCCTGACAACTCCTCCCAAGACTAAAAAGACAACTAACAAACAACTGTGATTGCTCCCTTCTAGGTCTCCCCCTCCGAATAACGCCAAATGGATGCTGTGCTGGGCTCCTCACTCCCTCACCAACTGCTATGGAGGCATGCCAAGCCATGCAAGTGACCTTTATCACGCCATGAATGCAAGCTCCGCCGTTCAAAGAGGACACAAGTAACCTTTTCTTGTTATCTAAGAAGGAGCTGTTGATCTGAAGAGAGAGGCGCTGGAAACGAGAGGCCGAGAGAGAAGAGACTCGTAAAACGATCAAACAAAACAAAAACACAACGAAAGGATGCCAAAGCGGTCCAAGGAGATGCTGATGGATCTGTGGATGTCCTTGCTGCTGGTGTGGATTACTTGTGTTCCGTGCATGTCTGCGACTCCTATCATAGGCCAGTCCAAAAGTACACAAACTGGTGGGTCCGCATCGGTGGCGAGCGGTCCTGGCGAAGGACAAAGATTACTGAGCCGCGCCAAGAGAGGATGGGTTTGGAATCAAATGTTTGTGCTGGAAGAATTTTCTGGACCCGATCCAATTCTAGTTGGCAGGGTGAGTGCTGTGATTGTCAGCATTATATTAAGCTCGCTTATCGTGTGGAAACATTAATTCGGCCATTTGAATGCTCCCTCCGTATTTTTTTTTCCTTCCCATGGGCAGCGGGAGGGTTTTGGTTGTCAAGGGGAAGCAGAGATATGGGGACAAGAGAGAGGGATGGGTAGAGGCAGGGAGGAAGAGGGCTGACAAAATGCTTTTGGAAAATAATTAAACTCTCATCAAATAATGGTGGCAACATTTTATGCTGTGTTGGATGTCCTTGAAATCCGAGATACTGTGCAGCAGTCACAGATTGTTTCTTCCCTGCTTTTTTAACACACTTGCTATTTCCACACAAAATATACACATGCACGAGAAAGTTTTTTTATTTTTTTTTATTCTTTTTATTTTAATTCCCCATTTCCGCCCACATCCATTTCTTCCTGTGAAGACCTGATTAAATTGGAATCGTGCATTACATAAGAGAGTTTATTTATTTTTTTAGTTATGGTTAGTTTTTCCATTCTATAATGAACAGAACTGCAGGCTAATCCTGCGGCTCTGGGCCACCTGCTCCCTGGCCTGTGTGGAAGTGTCAGGCGGGTTTTCAGGGGAGGGAAGGGAAGGCTGCTGGCCAGCCCGGCCAAAGCAGCTTGTTCACAGCTCATTGCTGGGACTCACCTGGGGAGAGTCAGCCTGGCAGCCAACGCTTGCTTCCCTCCCCCAGAATATCACCCAGCCACTCTGGCACGGACAGGAATGCAGGCCATCGAGCATATTTGATCTTGTTCAGTAATAGCTTGTGCAAACAGTGTTGCGGTGCCTAATATTTGATAATTGGTGGGTATGCCTTTCATGTTTATGACATATTGCCATTGTAGTGCATTGCTATATATGTTTTTTCAACCTTCTCAGAGCTGACAGCACTGAAGCAAAAAGCTGCTGTTGCACAAGAAAAAAATAAGCCACTTGTGATCCAAGTAAATACTTTCAACTTCACTTCCTCTTGTTTTTTTTACTTATTTTATCCCGAGCATTGTCATATGGCTGCATCAATTAACAATTCGCCACCATGTGGGATTTGCACCTGTGTTTTCTAAATACCGTACGAACACAGAAATGCTGTTAAGTGATGCATTAATTTTTCACGCGAGTCAATTAGGCAGCCTCTGTTGGATTCCACGATGGCTGCTCATCAGAATGCTGAAACAAACAAGTGCACACTCCGGGGCCACAGTGGCCGTCCGTGAGACTGGAATTTAAAGGTTAGATCTCAGCGGTGACATACTGAGTATCAAGGATTTCACATATCAACTAGATATATTCAGTATGTGTGGCTGTTTTACCTGAAAATGTTTCTTTAAAAAAATATAACACTTAATGACGACAAACGTTGATAAGAGATTCATAATTTCAAGCTCACACACACGTTGTATATCAGACTGTGTGCCTGCGAGGGTGAAATGCTCTTCGCATTGTCAACAGAGGATTGGTGACACAAAATCAAGGTGTGTTCCCGGTTGTGAAGGATGTTTTCTCTCAAGGCCTCGGTTAAGGCTTTGTAACAAACGTGACTGTAGCATAGGTTTGTCATAGGTATAGGCCTCTCCCTGTTGAAGGACATGCAGGGAATGGGCGCGGGGTTGGGCAGGGGGGCTGCTCTGGATAAAGAAGAACTTTGCTTGCCTTTTTGCAAGGTGATGATGATGATGATGATGATGATGATGATGATGATGGGTTGCGTTCACTGCAAGGTTAAGTGCTCATGACTATGCCTGGCAGAGCTAAGATAAGTTCTATGTTAAACCAAGATGGCACTGTATTGGTTTAAGACCATAAATCTCTCTCTCCCTCTCAGTCTCCTTTTCTTTCCCTTTCTCTGTGTTTCTCACGCTTAATTAAAAAATGAATCAAATGGGCGGGAGGTGTGATTCAAATGGGTCACACGGCTCTCTGTGTACTCTGCACAATTTCCTTCCACTGCATGTGATACCGCCTGTGTCTGCGGTTGTGGGCCTATTATCAAGGAAGTCCAGGGCCAAAGATTGGACTCTTTCCATCCCATGTTTTTTTATTGCCGGTGCGCTCTGAGGTTTAATTACACGTGCATCCCCAATCTTGTGTCTGCGACCAGGCTCCCCTCAACTACACCGACACAGGGGAAGGAGAGTGAGAGATGGTGTTTTGCGAGAGGGATAGAGTGAGATTGTGCCATCGATTTTTAACGGTGTGTTATTCTCGGTGTTCGCTCTCAGCGGAGACGATTAGCATAAAAAAAGGCAGGGGAGGAGGGTAAGAGGAGGCGGAGGTGTGGGAGAGTGAGAAGGACGGCCACAAGGCGTGACAGCACCCTTCCCTTTTGCTGTTCGTCTCCAGCGCGTCGTTTTTCTTGACATTGTGATTCACTGAGCTCCGTGTTCGTCAGCCCCCGTCAGTCCCGTTGGCGTCGGGGAGCAGACATGCAGTACCTGTTAAAGTGAAGCAGGGGAGACAGCTGTGAAAGCTTGTTGCTCGGCTGTAGCTTAAAACGAACACGGTGTTGGAAGGGATTTTAGGATTACTCATCAGGAGCCAGGAACGGTTCAGAAATAACCCGTCATTAGGAATAGAAGTACGCAAAAGGAGTGTTAAGGTAGATAGGCTCGAACGCATCACTCACACTCGGACTGAGCTTGGGGACGTGTGATTGCTCATTGTCGACGACGAGTGGGAGACTCTCATGTAGGCCATTGGAAGGCAAGCAGAGGGTACTTTTAGGTAAAGCAGCTCTTGATTTACCATTGCACAGCCATGCTGGGAAAGTGTAGCCTGGGTTTTAAAATAAAATGGCAGTTATTTAGTGTATAAGGTTATTGTACTCTTGTTGACAACCTTTCTTCACTTTGGCATGAGGCCTATCCGAACCCTAATGCAATCTCAGCCATGTTTCCCCACCATTTGGCCTCTTTGATCAAAGCCATTTCAATTATTCAAACAAACAAAGAAGCAGCTCATTTACAGCAGGCCATTAAAGACAAAACATTGCCTTAGAACATAAAGACAAAGAGCAGACAAATTGCTGTGTTTGCACGAAAGAGAAATCTGAATTATTTTCTTTGTAGTGTGAGGCAGATTGATGGCAGTTAGCGCCGGGATATCTAACGGCGTTAACTTTTCTCGACTCCTTCACTTCCCGCGTGATCATTTAGCATATGCTGTGTTAGGATTGATAATGATGGCCAGTCCAGTCTGCTGAATAGTAGCACAGATGTGGTAAATTGACTGATCCCTCATCCCATTGTCCAACGCTTTTATCTACCACAGCATCGTATATGTGTTTTCGCACAAAGAGAACTGATAATCAACCATTAGTATTAATCAATTCAGGTTGAACTGCAAGATTGCAAGGACTGACAGCGGCTTTGATTATTGATTCAGCAAAGGAAACTGATATGTCGGGAAGGAAAAAAATACCTTTGTGCATGTGTGTGTGTGTGTGTGTGTGTGTGTGTGTGTGTGTGTGTGTGTGTGCTGTGAGAATGAAACACAAGCTTCATTCTTCCAAACACGCTGTTTGACAGGATTCCCAACAAGAAGGGCCACAGTAGCATCAGATTGGAGGTGTAATGGAAGTCTGCAGGGTGTTTAGCTTGAAGCAGAGGAGTTATTGTGTAATGTAAGTGAGGTTTGCATTGCCCTAAAAATTGAAGACCTTTTTCAAGTAGTGACTTGTCTGAAATATTTGAATCCGTCTTTCTTGTTTTCCCCTTTCGAGGTGCTTTCAGGTGAAACTGACAAGAGAACACAGCTTGGAGTCATTGGTTCATACGGTTCATAAGGTGCCCTCAATATTTATTGATTGATTCATTGATTTATTTACTGAATAGTGTATCTGTTCACCATGATATAAGTTAAGATTGCAGTAACTTTTCTGTAAACCATCTTTATCCGGGATGTTTTTCCCCCAAATTCAATTCAGAACTTTTTGTAGCTTTTGTTGCTCTCTGCACTTTGGACTGCCAGAACAAGATGTCTATAAATACTGATGCGAGCTACTTCTGCTCCGCTGGATTACCTCTCTCTCGCTCTCTCTGTCCCCCACCTCTCTCCTTCTCTGTGACGGGGTGATTATGGAGAGACTGACTCTTGAGCCCAAGTAAGCTTGCCTCCAGGGCCGATGGGGTGTGGTACAATGACATTGGTAGAATTTCTCCAAGTGTTTGGCTTTGGCATTGCGAGGCAGCGAGGCAAAGCTAAAGCAAGATTGAGTCCTGAATGCAGCTGCCAAACGCCCGGCTTTCTTGACCGTGTCGTGCCAATGCGGCCTCTGATCAGCGAGGATCCCCCACCTTAATCTGCATTTACCCCGCCTCCAACAATTGAGCGCATATCTGGCTCTGCCTTTGATTGATGGATGAGGAGTGGGAGTTAACGAGAATATTAGCCGAATTATTGCCAGTGATTGATAGCCATTACGACACATAAATTATAAGCATTGGCTCGGATATAATACATTCTGAAATATAGCCCAAATTAGACACAGGTTCCAGTGCCATAGTGAGAAGATTGAATCCAAAAAAGCTGTCATTAAATCCATATTTGTTGGACTTCATTTCATTCCATTTGGGTTCTCACACCCACAACAGCCCCTGGAATACAGCTCTGTAATCTCTCTCCAGGCAGCACCACAAAGACCCATATTGAGCTGCAGTCTAGCAGCAGCTCCTCTGTCTCTCAGTCCTTAGATCTCCATCCCCTCCTCTTGTGTAATTTAGAAGAAAAAACATGCTAACATCCCTCTACCTCCTTTGCCTGCTCTGTGAAGGCGCTCCTCTCTTTCCCTCAGGCTCACCTGTACAGTTTATCACTAATGCCGGCAGGGCCATTATATCAATGGGCCATGGTCACAGTCTCCCTCTTCCATTCCAATCTCTCCCACTGTCTGTCCCTCCCGGTCTGTAATAAAACACTGGGCCCAGCGGTGGCTCTGATAGAGCTGTGGGATCACATTAGTGCTGCCCTCGAAAAGCTTGACAGGTTGTCTATGGCTTTGTGTCGTCATCCTGGTTCCCATTAACAAGCTGTGTATGTGCATGTGCATGTGTGTGTCGTACAGTAGTCCATTCAGGAGTGTTATGGACTAAAATGAGATGAGCAGACAAAGGCTTGGATGGAGTATATTTAGACATAAGGGTTATATGTGCTCCAGCAAATACATGTCCATGAAGCTTCATAGATGTTGTATCTTTGCAAACATTTGCTGGGGTGTCAGCAGAGTCATAGTCATGAAAGATTTCTCTCTAAACTGATCTCTATGTGTTTTGAGAAGACACTGCAGTCTGAATTCTGTGGTATTTCCAATTTACTGTTGACCTCATCCTCACTGGCATTATTACTTTTTGAAGCAAACCATTCGCCATTGCCTGCATCTTAAATGTTATTGCCGAGTCGTTTTACCAGCCTGTCAGTGCTCATTTAATAGAAAGTGCGGTAACACTTTATTCAAAGGGGTGTGCATATGACTGACATGACTGTCATAACCATCTCATGAACACCTCTCATGAACATGAATGAGTCTTTGTGAATGTTTATGACTGTTGTCATTAAGTGTCATTCGTCTCATCGCTTTTCTTGTGGTCAAGGGAATAATTCATGTTATAAAAGCATTTGACAGTGTAATCAAACTTCATGAAATCTTTACGACAAGTCTCAATTGTAATCAAACTTTATGACATCTTTACGACAAGTCTCAATTGTAATCAACCTTTATGACATCTTTACGACAAGTCCAGATTGTTTCACCTTACTTGAGGTCAAGGAAAAATATTCATGTCACAAGTATAATGGTCTCACCGTGTAATGATTTCTTAAAGTTTGATAATTCGGCCTGCTATGACATATTCATGACGGGATATGTAGTCTAGATTAATGTACATGTGTCATTACAAAGACATTGACAGGTTATATTGCCTTGCTTAATGTCAAGTTGTCATAACACAAACATCTCAAACAATGCTAACTTTGCATTAAAAGTGTCATAATTTACCGAATGACACAACAACAATCATAAAGACTGCTTCATGTTCATGCCATGGGTCATGTCAGTCTTATGCACACCCTTTCAAACAAAGCGTTACTGAAATTGCTGTAGATTATGTTTAAATTGTACCAATGGCATAATGTGTCATTTTTGAATTATCACTCATTCTTTTTCCCTCGTCATGTCTTTCTAAACACACCCACACGGATAACCATGGAGCATACACAGCTCACAGTACCCTGTCTCTCCTCTCACATGTGCCGACTGACTGCTGTGCATTAACTCACATACTGCATTGCCATAAGGGAGCTGAAATCATGTTTCAGTTCAGTGTATCACAAGGAGGCACATGACGCGTCTCTCTCTTGTGTACATGCATCAGCTGCAATTATAATTTAACAGGAAAGCACATCCATTCACATGGCTTCAGAGTCCCTGAGCAAAATAACAAGCTCGCTGCTATCACTCACATCTGTGGCTCAGCGTGATTAAATCCATGTTGTACGGTGAGTAGCTCACGCGGGGGCCGCTTTCCTCAGCTTCTACAGCAGTGCTAATTCATAGCAAATGGCCCCTTTATGGTTTCACCTTGGACTGCGTCGCCGCGATTAGCTCTCTCCCATGTCAGTGTTTGTCAGTCAACGGTGTCAAACTCTTCCAGTGGAAATCCAGAAAAGCCCTCTCTTCTAATTAAGTCCAACAATCCCCCACCACAGCCCGCTTTTAACGGCTCTCCCTCCCCTCTCCTCTCCTCCTGCCTCCCTCACACTCCCTGGCTCACCGAGCTTGGCCTGGGATGGCTGTGCGGAGGTGGAGCGCTTAGAAGGCTAAATCATCTGGCACTCCGCCTTGAACTTTGCTCTAACTAATTTATAGGAAGTAAAGTGGTTCACCTCAAACACTTGGCTTGTGTGTCGCTTTGGCTAAATTAGTCTGGTTTCTTTTCAAAATAGGGGATTTAGCTTTGTTTGAATTATATCATTCTCAAAGCATCAAGAGATACATTTGCAATTTAATAGGCTTAAGCCACTTGGCCTTTGCTTGCGCTGACATTTAAATGATTGCTGATTTGTTAAACAAATCACCGGCCTGTGTGCATTGAAAACAGGCGGCAATAGGCGACTAAATTAAGGCAGCATTAGAGAGCGAGATGTTGGACATTCTGCTTACTTATGAATCTGTGCTGTGTTTTCCAGTCAAAACATTGGCCAAGCATCAGTAGCAGTAAATGAGGTTACAATTATTCAAATCTGATTATTCAAATCAAAAGATTATGATTATCTGAAACCTGCTAATTGGCCCTTGCCTCTGACACAGTAGTTGTGGGCATAAGCCACTGCAGCAGCAGCAGCAGCAGCGGTAGGAGCTAAAGATTCCTGCTCCCTGTGCCAGTGTGCTCTTGTGGGCTCAATGTTTGGCTCCAGTCCCCAGGCAGCTCCTCTCCTATGGATAGAGCCCAGCGTATGTGAAATGCTGCAGGCGGATGCAGGCGGCTTATCCCTGCGCCTCTGCTCCCATACACGTCCCATCAGCCAAACTGGGACTGCCGGAGTAATCTTGTTAAGAATGGATGTTGTTATTGTGCAACTGGATGTGCATTTTTGCTTCACGGTTAGCTGGGAGCACACGTGGGCTGGAGCAGCAGAGACAATGGGGAGGGAGTTTTGGATCGGCGGGATGAGTGCCTATTTCTGGCACTTAAAAGATGACAGTCCTTAACGTTCTTCCTCCGCCTCTTTACTTTCCCTCCTCACTCCTTCCCCAGCTCCTTCCTCACCCGCCTCATAGAACATAATAACAACAAAGCGGCCTCAGTAAACAGTGGATGTGACATTTACTTGAAGATCGGTGTCTTCACCTATAACAGGTATTAAAGATGATGATTATTATCACTGCTGAGTGGAAGGCAGGAGGTGGCTCACCTCAATCACTGACGGGACAATAAAAAAAACAAACACACACACACACACACACACACACACACACATACTTCCCTCCCTGCAAACGCTCCTAACTCTGGTATCTGGGTGCCAACAGACTGTGGCTTTGACCTTTCTCACAAATGAATTATTTCGGTTTAATGATCCCTTCTGCAGAAAGAACAAAAAGATAGCTGAAATAATAGCCACGGGAGGAGAGGTGGGAATGTAAAAGGGCAGCACACCCCCCCCCCCCCCATACTTTATTCTCCAACCGTACTTCCACTCTACCTGTGAAGACACCTGTATCCCTCTAATAATGCCCCTTCCTGCTGTTTGTGTTTCCAAGGTGCATGTGATACATCTAGCCTGAACCGTAGAAATGAACTGACTTCAAGGTAATAATAAAAAAAACACCCTGGATGTAACAAGCAGGTGGTGATGATGGAAACACACACTTCTTTGTTTGTGTGTGAAAGTAACACTTTGGATGTTTTTTTTTCTTTCCTCCTCCAATGTTTGATTAATTCTTCTTTTTTTTCTGTCGGATCAGAAAAAGGGATGGGAAGTGAAGGGGGGAGTAGATGCATGAAAAATTAACAACGTTATAATATAAAATCCAGATGAATCATAAATGCTTAATGGGAATCAGGGCCGAGTGTACTGGATGTTAAAATTGTTCTCAAAGATTCCTGGGTGTATGTGCTTTGTCTGCCAGTGCCGCGTGCACAAAGAGGAACACTGCATGTTACGTCGTCTCTCTCAGCTGCTCCATCTCTCTCGATGGCAACGAAATGAGGTGTTGAGGGACAGTGACTAGAGAATGCCAGAAACATGTGAAAAGCTTTTAGAGGGTAGAGGCCGTCTGTTATCGAAGTCTGGCTAATTACCTCTATCCTAACTGACTGTTGTTGTGCTTGTGGATTGGACATGCACCGTCTATCTGATGAAATATTAACAAATCTTTGCTAACACCCGGTCTTCTCTATTGTGTTTTTAATGAAAGGCAGAGATCCAAGAAAAACTTCTGCTATTATGAATAATAGAACATCCAATTAGTGTAACATCATCGCAGATGAGTTTGATGAAAGACCGGACTGGTGTAATGTTGGAGGAGTGTGAACATTTAGTTAAGTTATCAAAGTGTTTGAATGTGGTAGGGCGGTGGAGGTTGATTGCTTATGACGCGCTGACAACCTCAAAATTAACCCCTTTGGAGTGCGTATATTAAGAAATATAAACGAGGAAGTTGAACTGAAGTTTGGATTGCACTTATTGTGTAAGGAAATGTAAAAACTATGATGCATATGTTTCAGTTTTTCAAAATAGGGTCAAATCAGAAAAGTAACAAACTAGCTTGCCTTTACAAAGTGGAAGCCTAGCTTGCAAACATGTTATATGAACACATGCTTATATGTAGTACATGCTTACATGTACTACACGGTGTACACAATTTACTCACTTGTGTAGTGCGTACATTGAAATAGGGTTGCGTTGTCTGAAATTGCACACGACCAATATTCACTGGCCGGAAAATACCACTCCTGTTTAATGATGAATTGCAGCCAGGCGGAGCATTACTGCCCATTGTCGTCCACCTGGTTTGTCAGTCCTTCCAGAAAAATGCAGAGTTTTTTTGTAATTGTTGCGGGCAGAAATCCTTGATTATGCGGCACGTTTTCTTAAAAAAGCGGGAACTTGCAAAAACTGCGGTTTCATCGTGGCTTCATCGCGGGGTTTGCAGCTTTTCGATGATGTTCACGTCGCGTAATTAAATCACTTACGTTCCCATGGCAACAGGGGAAAATTGTGTGAAGTAAACGCAACATTTTTCAACTTTCTGCTAAGATATATGGGACTTTTTTGCAACGAAAATCCGGGGATTATGAAATCATGCAAGCCCCGCATATTTTGCGCGGAAATCGGCAATTTATGCGGCGAAAGTGCAGTTCTCCCCCCGCATAAATATGCAGACTTTGGCTGATTATGCATTGAATTATGCGATCGCATAATCACGTTTTTCTGGAGGGACTGGCTTGTTATCTCACTAACTGACAGCAGTATAGTGGTACTTATCGAAAAAAAAAAAAAACATGTATAAATTACATTTGTATAGTTTGTGTTTTGTCGTTTCAATAATAACCGCTGCAGCTTCCTCGCCGTCGCATTCACTAGTTGGAAAATACGTTGCTGGTCCCGTAGCTTCTGCTCCTTAGCAAAGATGGCGACCGTTGGGTGCGAGTAGTAGTGCACTATGTACTTAAAATAGCAAGTGTAAGTACAGAAGTGCGCAATTTTTAGTTGCATTAGTGTTGTGTTCATCCCACATTATGCAGTGGCTGGGGTTTAGCTAGTGTTAGCTGTTTCTTTTGACTGAACACAGCGATGAGTTGTCCTGTAACCTCAGCACTCTGCATGTTATTCAGTGATTGAAGTATTATACGCAGTAACGTACAGAGTGCTCAGAGTACACATGGGGCCGAGCAACGGCTAACCATGTCAGCCGACGAGCTGTTTAACTGTATGTGTGGCAACTGGAATTACAGTAAAGTGATAAGAAATTATTTTTACTGCTCACCCCACAGAATTTGCACCAATCAAATTACAGTACTGAGAAGTCAGTGAGTCAGTCAGAAACAAAAATCCACACCCACTGGAGAAGACTATTGCACTTTTTCTGCCACCACAGAAGAATATATACTGTAAAACTTTAATTTCCTCTTCTTTAGTTACAGTTTTGACCAAATAAGTACACAAGTCAAGTCACAGAGAATATACAGTGTGTGCAAGAAAAAAGGGTAACACTTTACTTGAAGGTATCGACATAATCGTGACATGACACTGTCATAACTATGACATGACACTGTCATAAACGTTATAAACAAGTCATAAACTTCTTGATTATGACAACTTGACATTAATCAAAGTGACATGATCAGAAGTTGTCTTGGTCATGACAAGTTGACATTCAATTTGTTTGGGATGTCTTTGTAATGACAACTTGACATTAACGAGGATGACATTACCATGTCATCCTGTTTAATGTCAAGTTGTCTTAATAAGGACACTCCAAAGAAATGTAATGTCAAGTTGTCATGACAAATACATCTTCTGGTAATGTCCTCCTGGCTAATGTCAAGTTGTCATTACAAAGACATCCCAAACAAATTTATTGTCGACTTGTCATGACAAAGACAACTTCTGGTAATGTCACTTTGATTAATGTCAAGTTGTCATATTCAAGACAACCCAAACAATGTCAACGTGTCATGACCAAAACTGAATGACACTTAATGACAGAAGTCATAAACGTTTATGACTTGGTTATAACGTTTATGACACGTTCACAACAGTGTCATGTCATAGTTATGACAGTGTCATGTCACGATTATGTCGATACCTTCAAGTAAAGTGTTACCGAAAAAAGAATTAGAATTTCACTTAAATTTTTTTTGTTATTATTGTACAGACTTTTTGTAGGAAAGTGAAAGTAAGATTACATTAAATACATCGTTATATAGAACATTTGGTACAAAAATACAGAATTACAACAAAGACAGAAAAAAAACACAAGATAACTTAATTTCCCCCATTCCCTTTCCATTCCTCAACCTACTACTCTTACTCAATCAACCCACTAAAGAGATACATCACTGCATATATGTATTCTACAACTTCTACTGTGACTATAAATCAATGTAATAATTATATGTAAACACATGAACAACTTTGTCATAATCAGAGCTATCCATAAGCTTATCCTGCTCAGGGTTACAGGAGGCTGGCACCTATCCCAGCATGCACTGGGCATGAGGCGGGGTACACCTTCAAAGGCTGCCAATCTATCACAGGGCTCAGCACACATTCACACTCACATTCACACCTACAGGCAATTTAGAATTTCTAGTTCACCTGTTAACATGCATGCAGCACCACTGTGCTGCCTTTATTAATTCATGTTGTTATGGGGTAGTATTGTTTGTCTTAATATACAATAAATAGTGCTGAATGACAGTTACGATCAAATAATAGCTTGATTTGCTATTCACTGGTGCCATTAAGAATGTCAGTTAAGTAATGCATTAAACTGAAAATCCAAAAATACAACATTGTCAACAATATTATCCTTTGAGGGAATTCTCTTTCAGTACTAAACAGTGAGAACAAGAAAGATACTTTAAATTTCACAAAAAACGAGGAGTGCTGTGCCTTGGAGGGGGAACCCCCTCCGAGTCTCCCGAGATGACTCTCCTCGCCTCTAAGAAAAGGGAACACTGCCAAATGGCACGGTGCCCTTTTATGTTACTTTCTGTGTTTCTTTTCTGCGTCATGACGCATTGCTGCTGTTAGCTGATGAAGACGAGGAGCAGCTGTGGTGAGGCAGCAATATTTTAATAGCTCCACAGATCTTTCAATGGTTTGTCACCGGGGGAAACGACCTGGGCCAACCCCAACACCATTGTAGCCTCCATCTGGATGGAAGCAGTCACACAGGTCCTCATTTTCCTCCATCTCAATCTGTGCAGCACTCCCAGTGTTTACAGCCGGCGCCCGCTTGGATCACCACTTGCCAAGATATGGAATGTTTATCAGTGTCTCTCTGTGCACACAGTAACACACCGGCACATTCACACAGATGCACATGCAAACACAAACACACACATTGTGTCTCATTGAGTGGCCAGATAAGAAAACATGACATTATCTTTTCGGTGTGTCTGGTGTACCTGTGTGTTGGTTTGTGTGTGTGTGTGTGTGTGTGTGTGTGTGCGTGCACCCATGTGTCCACACAATGTGTGTGCAGTCAAAATGCTAATGTCATATCTGCCTTGATGACCTTTTCTTCTTTGTTGATGCCCAGTGTTTTTTTGTAAATACCGTGCTGATATCCTGGGATGTGTAATTACTGCACCGCATCAACACGATGCCTCTTTATTAGTTTTCTGACAATGGCTTTCCTAGTCACCGCTGAGTGTGTGTGTGTGTGTGTGTGTGTGTGTGTGTGTGTGTGTGTGTGTGTGTGTGTGTGTGTGTGTGAGAGAGGCTTTTCTCTCTCTTTTTTCATTTTTTATTGAGAGACAAGTACAATGACAAATGACAAATACATGCATACCAGGGGTACCAGGGGTTAAGGGGTAAATAAATTATGAAAAAAAGAGAAAAGAAAAAATATAACAGAAATTTCAAAAGTTCATGCAATTTAGAAATCCACATATACCAAGAGTCTTTAAGGCTTTAGGGTTTGTAGAGTGCTGAATAGTTTGTATGTATTGTTGCATTTCATTCATAAGAACTTTAAATAGAGGTTTTCTGTTAGGGAATTTACTTTTGTAAATGTGAAATGTTGCTAAGATAATAACAATATTAATAATATATATGATATTGGTTTTTTTTGTTCTAAAATGCAGACATCATAAAAAACCAAACAGCACATCTTTGTACTGTCCTGTTTACACAGCTGAATCCTACATCACTAGTCGTTAAAGCATCTGCTGCTACTGCTCACACACACACACACACACACACACACACACACCTGCTAAAGACAATGGGTCATGTTGCTTCTATTTATGTATTCCATGTATTATCCAGTTTTTCATCTCCAGGAGCTCCTTAGAAATGATCTAAGGTGATTCATAAATAGATCATATAGCTACGTTACACAGAGATTGAAAAAAGGAATGGAGGGATTGAAAAAAGGATGGAGGGATTTAACTGAACAGATACCTCAGTGCGCTGTATTACTACAACAAATACCGCACAATATGTGTGAGAACATCTACAATGCAAAAACAGGAGCGGGATTCCTGCCTTTGTTGCATCACCGGCGTGGAGGGAAAAAAGCATGTCAGAAGTGTGCCTGTGCATACGTAATGGGATCCTACTCTGCACCAGCTCTGCGTTTGTCGATAAGGATCACACTCCCCAGGTTCGACTCCGGGGATTAGGGCAGAGGCCGTTTGATCTTGGTGGTTTAGCATAAAAATCGCAAGTCTCCCGAATCCTGAAGCAAAGGAGCTGAGTTAGCTAATTGGGCGGTGCTGCTGCATGCTGCGATGGACACATTGTAGCTTCATGTAGAGACCTCAAGATGCCTTTGACAACGCCACAATCACGGTAAAGTCAGAGTGCTGTGTTAATGATGCTTTTAGAGTGGAGGAGAGTAGAGACGTGTTTCGAGTCATGCAGCTATTGACACACTGTCGCCATGCTTTCAAATAGAGGAAACACACACACACAACCACACACACACACACTGAATAATGTGTACACAAATAGCAACTTAATCCCAATCGCAGCAGGCAATCAGACAGGAAACTAAATGTGTCCGTCATCAAATGGCAGCCGTGGTCAGCCTCGGCGTATGAAAGTGGATCCTGAAAGGCTCCGGATCTGCGTTCAGGATCGCCTCGCATCTACATCAGATCCACATGCGTCTAAGCAGCCGACGCAGCAAAAGCAGAGAGGGGTGTGCCAGTTACAGAACATAATTGCTACTAATGACCATTAGGAGTTTGGTTTTCATCCTCCAGGGGCCGTAGAAAAGGCCTTGCGTCTTATCAGTTGATTAGAAGCAAATAGACGGGGCCGGATCCTGCATATTAAGTAAACAGGGGGCTAAAATGGTGTTACTCTATCAGGGGAAAGCCTAATGGAGTGGCGGGGAGCTCATCCTCTGCTAATGCCTGAGTTCAAACAAATGGACAACTGCTCACAAACCAAGCAACTCGTCAAATATTGGTCTCATTCTTTCTCCCGCCAGTTGAAATTGTATCTGTACAAAACAAAAACAAGAACGAAAATTGTTCCATCGGCTTGGGGTTTGGGCTCAGTTTACTTTCCTGCTCAGAACAGCAAAATG